>NC_081375.1:4905249-4975249 GCF_030684315.1 Stegostoma tigrinum | reverse complement strand
CCTGATCCAGGGGGATCATTCTCCCTGAATCTAGTCCGTTCAGCCCTGTCGAAATGTTGTATGTTACAATGAGATCCCCTGTCATTTTTTTCTGAACACCCTGTGAATTCAGGCTCAGTTAACCCAAACCATCCTCACAGACCATCCCAGGAGTGAGTCTAAGTGACCCTTTGCTGCGCTCTCTCTGCAGTAAGTATATCTTTTCTGAGGTAAGAGGACCAAAGCTGCACACAATGTTTGTGGTGTGGTCTCACCAAAGCCTTGTCTAGCTGCAGTGAGAGCACGAGCCCTCTTGCAATGAAGTTCAGCATTTGTCTTTGTATGCACTTCCTACATCTGTCAATGACCAGTAAACAAGGACGTCTGGGGCTCTTTGTACATCAGCATTTCCCAATCTATTACCATTTAAACAACATTCTGCTGTTTAGTGTCTCCAGCTCAGGCACAGGGGGTCCCCAATTTACAAACGTTTCCTGGACTTACTGACAGCTACTTTATGCTGTTATAGATTGTGTTCTAACCTGCATACAAATCAACTTGAAGACAGAAGGTAGTGGTGGAAGGATGTTTTTCAGGCTGGAGCTCCGTGACTGGTGGTGTTCCGCGGGGATCCATACTGGACCTCTGCTGTTTGTGATCGATATAAATGACTTGGATGAAAACGTAGATGGGTGGGTTAGTAAGTTTGCAGTCAATATAAAGGTTAGTGAAATTGTGGATAGTGTAGAAGATTGTCAAAGGAAACAGCAGGATATAGATCAGTTGCAGATTTGGGCAGGGAAATGGCAGATGCAGTTTAATTTGGGTAAGTGTGAGGTGCTGCACTTTGGGAGATCAAATGTTAAGGAAAAGTGTAGTTCATGACAGGACCCTGAACCGCATTGATGTACTGAGGGACCTTGGGGTTCAAGTCCACAGCTCCCTGAAAGTGGCCATGCAGGTAGATAGGGTGGGAAGGAAGGTGTATGGCATGCTTGCCTTTGCTGATCAGGGAATTGAGAACAAGAACATTTCATGTTGTAGCTTTATAAGACTTTGGTTAGGCCACACTTAGAGTATTGTGTTCAGTTCTGGTCACCACATCACAGGAAGGATGTGGAGGCTTTGGAGAGGGTGCAGAAGAGGTTTACCAGGATGCTGCCTGGATTATAGACAATAGACAATAGGTGCAGGAGTAGGCCATTCGGCCCTTTGAGCCAGCACCACCATTCATTATGATCATGGCTGATCATCCACAATCAGTATCCTGTTCCTGCCTTATCCCCATAACCCTTGATTCCACTATCTTTAAGAGCTCTATCCACCTCTTTCTTGAAAGTATCCAGAGACTTGGCCTCCACTGCCTTCTGGGGCAGAGCATTCCATCTGTGAGTGAAGAAGTTTTTCCTCGACTCTGTTCTAAATGGCCTACCCCTTATTTTTAAACTGTGTCCTCTGGTTCTGTACTCCCCCCATCAACAGGAACATGCTTCCTGCCTCCAGAGTGTCCAATCCCTTAATAATCTTATACATCTCAATCAGATCCCCTCTCATCCTCCTAAACTCAAGTGTATACAAACCCAGTCGCTCCAATCTTTCCACATATGATAGTCCCACCATTCCGGGTATTGACCTCAAGAACCTACGCTGCACTCCCTCAATAGCAAGAATGTCCTTCCTCAGAAGGTATAAGCTATAAGGAGAGGCTAGAAAAACTCAAGTTGTTAAATCTGGAGCGGCAGAGGCTGAGGAGAGATTTGATAGAAGTGCATAAAATTATAAGATGCACAGATAGGGTCGATGGTCGGAATCTTTTTCCGCGAGTTGAAATGTCTAATATCAGGGAGCATGTATTTAAGGTGAGAGGGGGAGAAGTTCAAAGGAGATGTGAGGGGCGAGTTTTTTACACAGAGAGTGGTAGGGGTGTGGGATATGCTGCCAGGGGTGGTGGTGGAGGCAGATGCTATAGGAGTGTTTAAGGGACTTTTAGATAAGCTCATGAGTATGCAAGGAAGGGAGGGATATGGACCAAGAGGAGGCAGGAGGGATTAGTTTAATTTGGCACAACATCGTGGGCCACAGAGCCCGTTCCTGTGCTGTGCTGTTTGATGTTCTATGTTCTATGACTCAAGAACGAAACCCTTTACAACCCAGGGACTGTCTGTAGACAAGTTCACATTTATCCACATTATACTGTATTACTATGCATTTGCCAACTGACTCAAATTGTCTAAATCACCCTGAAGCCTCTCTGCAAACTCTCTCCCACCTTTTCATGCTGTCAGCAAACTTGGGAAATATTACATTAGTTTCCCTCATCCGAATCCCTGTGATATCCAATTGTTACGACCTTCTACTCTGAAAAGATGCATTTATTGCTACTTCCCTGTCTGCTGACTAATTCTTAATCCATGCTAGAATATTTACCACCAACGCTGTGTGCTTTAACTTTGCAAAATAAATACTAATGCGGATCTTTATCACAAAAAGCCTTCTGATAATTCAAAGTCATCATATCCACTATTTTTCCCTTCTCTATTCTACTGACCAGATCCTATAAAAAACTCCAGGAGGCTTTTCAGATACAGTTTTCCTTTCATAAACTTTCTAAGTGTCCTCTTATTGCATCCCTTATGGGCTTTAGCATTTTAACTGAAGCAAAAATGAGAAATAGTTGGATGAATCTGTGGAGAGAAAACCAAACTAAGATTCCAGGTCCTGTGACGATTACAGAACTGGGAGTAACTTGGAAAAAGTGGTATTTATGCTGAGCTTGGGGAATGAGAGCATAACAGAGGAAGAGACAGTGGAGACAGAGCCCAGACGGAGAAAAAGGCACTGAGGTAGTTAAACAGAATGATAATAGTGAGCTATTCTGTCTGCAAGTTATGTTGTATGAGCCAGTCCGTAACTTGCTGTGCCCCTTATAAACCTGAAGTTACATTTGCCACACCAAAGGGCTGGGATTGTTCTAGAATCTACAGAAATTTGGAAGGTAACAGCTAACACATCCACTATTTCCATGGCCCCCTTCTTTAGACCCTCGGGAATTATCAGCTTCTAGTTCCACTCCTTTTTCCAGCAATTCTATTTATAAATATTAATTTCCTTCAAGTCTGCCTTTCCAATAGATGCCCTTGTTTCCCTAATATTTCTGGGAAGTTATCTGTGTCTTCATCTGAGAAGTAATTATTTACTTGTTCTGCCTCATTATTGTTCTGCATTATCATTTCTCCTAATTCCAACTGTAAGGGAGCTCCATTTTTCTTAATTATTCTTTTGTTTTTTTTGCTTACTTATAAAAGCTCTTACAGTCTGCTTTTCTGTTGTTTGCAAGTTTACCCTCATATGCTTATTTATACCCTCTTAATGAAGCTTATGATTTTCCTTTACCAAATTGTAAACTGCTCCTAATACTAAAGCTTACTACATTTTCCAGAAACTGTAAATGACTCAATTTTGGTTCCAATATTTCCCTTGGTTTATTTGATGTGATTTATAGTAGTCACACGTACCTGTGTACAGTGAAAAGTTTTATTTTGCGAGCAGTACAGATAGAACATAGCAAACAAGGACATACAGGTCATACAGTGCTTAGACAGAGAGAGGCACACAAGGTTACACTGCACAGGAGGTGCGCAAGGCAAGGTCAACTTTATTTGAAGTTAAAGAGTCCATCCATGCCCTAATACCTGCAGGGAAGAAGCTGTTCCTGAGCCTATTGGTGTGTGTGTTCAAGCTTCTGTATCTTCTGCCTAACAAAAGAGGTTGTGCGAGGTCACTATCGAGGTGCGATGGGTCTTTGATGATGTTATTATTAGGACTGGGAGCAATTGTTCCATGGTAAAGGCACTATAGACAGTTTAAGGAACAGTTGTTGCGAGTGATGAATGAATATGTCCCTCTGAGACAGGCAAGAAGGGGTAAGATAAAGGAACCTTGGATGACGAGAGCGGTGGAGCTTCTCGTCAAAAGGAAGAAGGTAGCTTACATAAGGTGGAGGAAACTAGGGTCAAGCTCAGCTCTAGAGGATTAAAGGCAGGCAAGGAATGAGCTCAAAAATGGTCTGAAGAGAGCCAGGAGGGGGCACGAGAAAGGCTTGGCAGAACGGATTAGGGAGAACACAAAGGCATTTTACACTTACGTGAGGAATAAGAGAATGGTCAAAGAAAGAGTAGGGCCAATCAGGGATAGCATAGGGAACTTGTGTGTGGAGTCTGAGGAGGTAGGGGAAGCCCTAAATGAGTTTTTTGCTTCTGTCTTTACGAAAGAAACGATCTTTGTAGTGAATGAAACCTTTGAAGAGCAGGTGTGCATGCTGGAATGGATAGAGATAGAGGAAGCTGATGTGCTGAAAATTTTGTCAAACATTAAGATTGACAAGTCGCCAGGCCCGGACCAGATTTGTCCTCGGCTGCTTTGGGAAGCGAGAAATGCAATTGCTTCGCCACTTGCGAAGATCTTTGCATCCTCGCTCTCCACTGGAGTCGTACCTGAGGACTGAAGAGAGGCAAATGTAATTCCTCTCTTCAAGAAAGGAAATAGGGAAATCCCCGGCAATTACAGACCAGTAAGTCTCACGTCTGTCGTCTGCAAGGTGTTAGAAAGGATTCTGAGGGATAGGATTTATGACCATCTGGAAGAGCATGGCTTGATTAAATGCAGTCAACACGGCTTTGTGAGGGGCAGGCCATGCCTCACAAACCTTATTGAGTTCTTTGAGGATGTAACTAGAAAAGTTGATGAGTGTCGAGCTGTGGATGTGGTGTATATGGACTTCAGCAAGGCATTTGATAAGGTTTCCTATGGTAGGCTCATTCAGAAGGTCAGGAGGAATGGGATACAGGGGAACTGAGCTGTCTGGATACAGAATTGGCTGGCCAACAGAAGACAGCGAGTGGTAATAGAAGGAAAATATTCTGCCTGCAAGTCAGTGGTGAGTGGGGTTCCACAGGGCTCTGTCCTTGGGTCTCTACTGTTTGTAATTTTTATTAATGACTTGGATGAGGGGATTGAAGGTTGGGTCAGCAAGATTGCAGATGACACAAAGGTTGGAGGTGTCGTTGACAGTATAGAGGGCTGTTGTAGGCTGCAGCGGGACATTGACAGGATGCAGAGATGGGCTGAGAGGTGGCAGATGGAGTTCAACCTGGATAAATGCGAGGTGATGCATTTTGGAAGGTCGAATTTGAAAGCTGAGTACAGGATTAATGATAGGATTCTTGGCAGTGTGGAGGATCAGAGGGATCTTGGTGTGCAGATACATAGATCCCTTAAAATGGCCACCCAAGTGGACAGGGTTGTTAAGAAAGCATATGGTGTTTTGGCTTTCAGAAGCAGGGGGATTGAGTTTAAGAGTCGTGAAATCTTATTGCGGCTCTATAAAACTTTGGTTAGACTGCACTTGGAATACTACGTCCAGTTCTGGTCGCTGTATTATAGGAAAGATGTGGATGCTTTGGAGAGGGTTCAGAGGAGGTTTACCAGGATGCTGCCTGGACTGGAGGGCTTATCTTATGAAGAGAGGTTGACTGAGCTCAGTCTCTTTTCATTGGAGAAAAGGAGGAGGAGAGGGGACCTAATTGAGGTATACAAGATAATGAGAGGCATAGATAGAGTTGATAGCCAGAGACTATTTCCCAGGGCAGAAATGGCTAACACGAGGGGTCATAGTTTTAAGCTGGTTGGAGGAAAGTATAGAGGGGATGTCAGAGGCGGGTTCTTTACACAGAGAGTTGTGAGAGCATGGAATGCGTTGCCAGCAGCAGTTGTGGAAGCAAGGTCATTGGGGTCATTTAAGAGACTGCTGGACATGCATATGGTCACAGAAATTTGAGGGTGCATACAAGAGGATCAATGGTCGGCACAACATTGTGGGCTGAAGGGCCTGTTCTGTGCTGTACTGTTCTATGTTCTATGTTCTATGTTCTGTATCTTCTGCCTAACAAAAGAGGTTGTGCGAGGTCACTATCGAGGTGCGACAGGTCTTTGATGATGTTGGCCGCCTTTTAGCAGCAGCGAGCCATACAAATAGAGTCCATGGATGGGAGGTTGGCTCCTGTGACGGTCTGGGCTGTGCGCACCACCTTCTGTAGTTTCTTACGGTCCTGGGCAGAGCAATGCCATGCCAGGCCATTATGCAACTAGACAATATGCTTTCAATGGTGCATCTGTAGAAGTTAGTGAGGGACGTTATGGACAGGCCAAATTTCCTGAGATGCCTGAGAAAAGTTGAGGCCACATTTCTAGTTGAGTTTTAGCACAGTGAGGAATGTATAACTGTTGCAGTGTGTGCATTTGTTAAATATTAGCCATGACCCATCCACCATCATGTCTTTAAATTCAGTTCTCCAGTTTACCACAGCAAACCCATCCTGCAGAGTTTCACAGTTTTCCTTTGTTTAGATTTAGGACCTTCGCTTCAGATTTGACGACTCCACTTGTTGTTCTAGTTTAGAAATCTATCATGTTATGGTCACTGTTCCTTAAAGGTGCTATGGGTCTTTGACGATGTTGGCTGCCTTTCTGCAGCAGTGAGCCATACAAATGGAGTCCATGGATGGAAGGTTGGCTTCCGTGATCTTCTGGGCTGTGCACAGCACCTTCTGGAGTTTCTTACGATCCTAGGCAGAGCAGTTGCCGTCCCGGGCCATTATGTACCTGAACAATACGCTTTCAGTGGTGTATCTGCAGAAGTTATAACATTATAAATTTATCATACTCATTGCACAATGCCAAATCTAGGAAAGCCTGCTCCCCAGTTGGCTCCTCAATGTAAAAAATATATCATACACATTCCAGCAATTCATCCACCAATGAGTCATTGCATCTACTGGGCCAGTGTATATGGGTCTCCAGCTGGTTTATGTGAAGCATTAGAGAGAACCTTTACCAGCCTCTTGTGTTCAGATGGGAGGCCTATCAAAGTGATGACAGTCGGAGTGGGAGATGCCTGCAGCAAACAGCAGCCCCTGTACCCAGACTGTCCATTGGCCAAGACCTAGAGCTAATTAGGTACCACTTCAGCTCAAGGCTCTATTGCCTGCCCTCAGGCTGAGGCCGGGGGGATATGATGCAAAACCAGAAATTGCTGGAGAAACTCAGCAGGTCTGGCAGTGTCTGTGGAGGGAGAGAGAGAAGTCACAGTTCATGTTTTGGGTCTAGTGACTCTTCCGAACGTAATGCACAGCTGGGTGAGGATACAGCTGGCAGTAAGAGGTTCAAAAATGACTCCAGGTTCCTGCTCCTGATCCCTGTCTGGGCACAAACAGAATCTACCAACACTTCCCTATGCACCATTCCCTTCACATCCCCCCAAATCTCCCCCCAGGACGGGGACAGCATGGGATTAGATACAGAGTAATGCTCCCTCTACACTGTCCCCCATCAAAAATTCCCAGGACTGGGACAGCATGAGGTTAGAGACAGAGTAAAGCTCCCTTTACACTGTCCCCCATCAAACACTCCCAGGACAGGACAGCACAGGGTTAGATACAGAGTAAATCTCCCTCTACACTGTCCCCCCATCAAACACTCCCAGGACAGGGACAACATGGGGTTAGAGACAGAATAAAGCTTCCTCTACACTGTCCCTCCTTCAAACACTCCCAGGACAGGGGCAGCACGGGGTTAGAGACAGACTAAAGCTTCCTCTACACTGTCCCTCCTTCAAACACTCCCAGGACAGGGACAGCACAGGGTTAGAGACAGAGTAAAGCTCTCTCTACACTGTCCTCAATGTATGAACATGATGTTTGAGGCCATGTCATTCTGTCTGTTTTGTTGGTTTGATGAATCTAATCGCATTGCCAGTGTGTCAAGCAGAAATTCATTTTGTAATCATCTTCCCTTACATTTCCAATTGTCTCCTTTCCCACATCTAACGCAGTCCTGGGAATTTTTTTTGAGTTATTAAATCTTCATCATTGAGCAATCCCCTTTGGGTGATGGAACATTTGCATTTGAATGGATCTTTCTGTGCCTCAGGGAGGAACAGGAACAGCCATGATCAGCAGAATGCCATCTTCCAGTCTGCTCTGTGTGCTCAGGCACACAATCAGTTCAAGATCTCTGGAGGGAATGGAGAGCTGTTTCATTGTCCAACAGAAAGAAAAGGAAAAATAAAATTAGAAATAATCAAGGTCTTGAAACTGCAAGTTTCTTTTGAGACAAATCCTCGTTGATTTGATTCCTGGTTCCAGCCTATGGTTACCCTGGAACAATTTAATTTCTCATTGTCTGCTTCTCCCTCTGTTGGTTTTTGGAGATGGCGGTGTTGAATGTAACTTTCATCGAAAGGGTTTGTTCTATTATCAGGTAGAACTATATAGAGAGAAGGTATGTTAATTGGCCCATTTTCAAAGCATGTTTTCATTCCTCGCCAAGCTCCCTTCATCGTGAGCTCCTATACTGTGCTATCACCACAATTTTCAAAATAAGGTAACGTTGGAGGGGGAAGGATTCATAGGGAAGAGCTCAGACTGAAAGCATCTCTGGTTGTTTTCCATTGTAAGGGGTAAATTCACCACAGTCCCAGAGATCCATGAGACTGCTGTCTTATCAGAGAGAGACGATCGGTGGCCACTTAACCCAAGCATCACCAGGCCTCAGGGAGAGGTTGAGAAGGAGATGCCTTCATAGTGACCTCAGCTCGTGTAGGAGTTGAACCCCGACTGTTAGCACCATTTCTATATCGCAAACCAGCTCTCAGTGACACCAATCACAGCTCATCCTGCGTATTGTTCACGCCAAGTACCAATGGTCCCAACTTTTTCACTTCCTGTACTAAGTAACTGCAGCTGATTGGAGGGACCACGTGTGTCCCTGAGCTCCATGTTCTCAGCTCCACCCACTGTGACCCTGAGCGACCAGCACAGGAAGCTTCAAGAAGGGGCCTCACCACCACTTTCTCAAGGGGCAGTGGGGACAGGCAAAATATGCTGGGCCCAGCAAGTAACGCCCACATCTCATAAATGAATAAACAAATTCCTTCCCTGAAGGAGTGGGACCTTTTACATCTACCCGGCATTCCTGCCACAAGGAGAAATCAGTTTACTCCAGCCTATCATATTGTTAAAGACAATTACAGAGCTTCTTTACTGAATTTTTGTAGCGCCTTTCTTGACCTCAGGATTCCCTAAGCTTCCTTACAGCCAGCAAAGTAACTTTTCAGCTAACATTTTGTGTGCAGCAGAGCAAAAAATTACCTACACGCACCAACATTAATGAGATGAACAATTTCAAACAGGTGACTGGGGAAACTGGGAAGAGCTCCCCTGCTTTTTTTTGAAACATCAAACTATTTGCCTCCACCTCAGAGGTCAGGTGGATCCTCAATTTAATGTTCTGTTGATGATAGCACCTCTTGGCAGTGCAGCCCTCTGCCACGAGCTTCGGTGTCCCAGCTGCAGATTGAACCCTACGTTCTCATTGAGCCAAAGCTAAGGCAGCTCAATGGAAGGAACAGGTCACTGGACACAAAGCATCAACTCTGTTTCTCTCTCCCAAGAGAATCCGCCAGACCTGCTGAGTTTCTCCAGCACGTTTTGTTTCTGTTTCAGATTTCCGGGACCCAGAGGTCTTTGTCTTGTTGTGTGCAGGAAGGGAGAAGCAGCCCCAGTTTGATACCAGGAGCAGGGACCCTGATCCATTGGCTGTTTTAATATTCAGCCTGATGAGTTGGCTGCAAGGAGAAGGGGGTGTGGAAGATACAGAGTGGGACTAAAGCAGCAAATCTGAGCTAAGAGGACAGTCAACCCTGGTTACGGAGGGAATATCATGTTGCTACTTTCGGGGAAGACGAAGTGTAAACTGATCCAGCTATATTCCCGACGCCTGTTCTTCTGCTCACACCGAGTTCCCTTTACCCCACAGTGTGATACTGGAAATCAACACTGACTCTCAGTCCAGCAGTGCCTCTGTTTTAATACTCTCATCCTTGTTTTCATGACCCTCTATGTTCTCATATCCTTCCTATAACTGTAACCACTTCCAGCCCAACAAACCCCCAAACTCTCCTACAATATCAGTTTTAGTTTCCAAACTGCCATCATTTATGGTATGCCTTCAGTCACCTGGCACCCTCATTCTGGGGTATCTTGACTAAATTTCTCCCCTCTCTTCCTGGCTCTTCAACACTCCATCCCAAAGCTTTGAACAAATATTTTCGCCACTGACTAAATATCACTTCTGATGACTTTGTGTCGGGTCCATAGCACCTGGGGGCATTTTGCTCAGTTACTGTACCTTGCTACATAAAGGCAGCATCTCGTGGAATCCCTACAGTGTGGAAACAGGCCCTTCGGCCCAACAAGTCCACACTGGACCTCAGGGCACCCCACCCAGACCCCATCAACCCACCCATATAGCATGGCCAATCCACTGAACCTGCACATCTTTGGATTGTGGGAGGAAACTGGAGCAAACCCGCACAGAACGTGTAAACTCCACACTGACAGTTGCCGGAGGCTGGAATCGAACCTGGGTCCCTGGCGCTGTGAGGTAGCAGCATTAACCATTGAGCCACCGTGCCACCCGAGGAACGTACTCTATTAACCAGTCTTTATTAACCTGTTCTACTGTTGTGTCACAGGAAAGAGACAGAGACACAGAGAGAGAGGGAGAGAAACAGTAAGATAATTAAATCTGCTACAAAGGACACGAGAAGAAAATGATTTCCAGGATATGGAAGACTCAATCTATCTTCTTCCTTGCAGATGTTGCTGTAACTGAGAATTCAAATTCAATTCACTTTCTGCTCCATTCTCAGGAGATAATTCAGTTTGATTGTTCATCAATCTTATCACCTTTGGAATTTGGAACCCTATATATTGATGGGATTCTTACTGAACAATGACCAGAGGCACTTTCTCTCTGTTTCTTGTTATCTACTCATTTCTAATAACTTATGAAACAATATTTCTTTTCACTGGGTTCTCATTACCTTAATTACTAAGTGACACAGGCTGGTATAATTTGATACCAGAGGGCTGTGCAATCTCAGAGCTGCTGCCTGGAATACTCAAGGACTCATCGATTTTTCAATAGGCGCACATCACTGATGCAGGGCTCTGTTTACCAGAATGAAATTATAGAGCATTTTCGGGGAATTAAAAAAAAGGAATGGGCTAGCTAAAGGCACCTCGTTAATGAGCACATTTCATTTGCACAGAGGTGGAAACAGATTGAAAGTTTATTTAACTCTGTTTTTCTGTTGGTCCTTCACCCCCATCCCCAACCCTCAACCAGCTCATCAATTCAAAACATGCTTCTGTGCCCAAACCATTATGGCTGTGTAAGATCATAGACAAAAGAGGCCATTCAGCCCATTGGCTGTTTAGTCACTCACTAAGATTCTGCCGGACCTGAATGTCCTCAGATCCACGGTGCAGCTGTCTGTTTCCAACCCTTGATTCCCTTCCTGATTAAAAATCTCTCTTTACAGTTTATGTCTCAGTCAATGTTTGTGGATGGTTCCTGTATTTCTGAATTGTCATTCATGGGCAGCACTGTGCCTCAGTGGTTAGCACTGCAGCCTCACAGCGCCAGGGACCCAGGTTCAATTCCAGCCTCAGGCAACTGTCTGGGTGGAGTTTGCACATTCTCTGGGTTTCCTCTGGGTGCTCCAGTTTCCTCCCACAGTCCAAAGGTGTGCAGGTTACGTGGATCAGCCATGCTAAATTGCCTGTAGTGTTCAGGGATATGGATTGGCCGCAGGGAATGCAGGCTTTATAGAGGTGGGGTAGGGTGGGATGGTCTTTGAAGGGCTGGTGTGGACTCAACGGACCGAAAAGCCTGTTTCCACACTGTGAGGATCCTATGATGATTCTGCACTCAATCCAGTTGTCCTTCCAAACAGTCTCAGCATTGAGGGGGGTCCCAGCTTGGGGTGGAGGCATAGCTGCTGCTGGAATGGGAAACCGTTCTCTGGGACATCCTAGCCCAGGAAGACAGTTCTCTGGGTTTGAAGGAACACAGCCCTGATAACCCCTACCGAACTGGATAGCTGTGAGCATTGGCCTGTTCAGCTCTGCTGTCTTGTCATGAAGACTGGGAAGGATATGCCATCAACTTATCTGTTTGGAATCAAAATCACTGACTGTTAGTGGTTTTCATGATATGCGTCCTGGTCATACCCTCCTTTGTATCCATTTCCCATCCCTTCCTCTCCCCATCTTAACAGACAACGCTCACTCAAAAAAATTTGTCCCACCTCCAGAGTCCCCACTCTCTGTAAGCCCCCTCCTGTTCCTTGCTCCAGCCGTTCTCTCCCGGCTCCAGTGCAGGCTTTGGCCGCTTGGATATCACCCAGAACAGGGCTTGTCCGCAACTGTGTACAATCCATATCAATGATTCCGATCGGATTGCCGGGGGCGGGGGGGGGTAATTTTTCTGAATGTGCTGACGTGGTGGGAATGTGAGCTGTGAGGAGGATGCAGAAAACGCTCCAGGAGGATTTAGAGACGTTGAATGGCCGCGAGAATATAGCATAATGTAGTGAAATGTAAGTTTATCCACTTTAGTAGAAGTAATAGTGCAGACTGGTTTTCTAAAATGCTGAGAAACTAGGAAGTGTTGATATCCAAAACGAATCTAACGTCCCTGCTCGTAAATAACTGAAAATTAGCATGGAAGTGCAACAAGCAATTCGGATGTTGCCTTTATGTAAGGGGTTTTGAATACTGAAGCAAAGATGTTTTCGTTAAATCATACCAAACACTGGTCAGACTATATCTGGAGTATTATAAGAGGTTCTGGTCCCTGTGCCCAGAGGATATAGCTCTTGTGCAGGGAATGCAGTAGAGGTTCACCAGACTGACTCCTACAATGGTGGGGGAGATTGAGGACACTGGGCTTGTATACTGTGGTGTTTAGAGTGAGAGTGGCGATGTTGGTCAGGTCTCGAAGGCTCTGCCCCCCAACCCCCAGGACACTGTCTCCGAATACAAGGGAGGCCACATAGGTCTTAGTGAGGGGGAATTTCTTCACTCAGGGCAGATGTTCTCTGCATCTCTCTATTCTACAGGACTGCTGCTCTGTCATGGAATGTGGTCAGAGCAGAGATCGCTAGATTTATAGCCACTGCTCTAGGTACCAGTAGATATGAGGACAGTATACATTGAGCTGACGCACAGGCAGATGATCAGACTAGAGCTAGAATACCACCTCCAGGAGCTGAATGGCCACTTTCTGATCCTGAATTTCCATGTCCCTATAATTCCGAATTCACTTCACACCACACCACACAGGAACTAACACTAACACACACACACACACACACACACACACACGTTCTCTCTCACACACTCACACTTGCACATCCATACACTCACACCCCAACACACACAAGACACAGACACCCACACACATACACCACAAATACACACACGCCCACACGTTCTCTCTCTCACACTCACATTCACACACCCAAACACTCACACCCCGACACACACACGACACAGACACCCACACACACACCACACCCCCACATCCTGGCCTGTGGACACTGTACATCAGCTGGTGCTGAGATACAGTCGCTTTACCAGCTGTCAGTCTGAGTGAGTCACACTGTGGCATTGAGCGTCATCAGTGCCGTGTTTTCGGAATTTTTCATTCACCCGGTAAGCCACTGGCCGTCTCAGGAACCTGGGAGTGTTAGTGATGACAGTTGGTTAATGAACAGCATTTCCCAGCAGCAATGGTCATTTAACAGCGAATAATTAAAGCAGACAATACATATTTACATGTGCCCCGGGAGTTTTTACTGTAGTCCTCAACTAGTGCAATCCAACTGGTTTCAGATGAATGAGGCTATTAGGGCAGGGATTTGAAGTAGAAACAGATTCTCTCTGCTCTGTTGTTTGTTCAAACTGATCCTATGAGGAAGGGATGTGCCAGGTTCTATCCATCTCAACGAGACCAGGCTGCAAGTAGCTGCTGGAGTACTCCCACACTCAGCTTTACCATAAGACCACTAGAAATAAGGACAGCATGTGGCCATTCAGCCCTTCAGCCTGCTCTGCCATTCAACAGGATCATGGCTGATCCAATATTCCTCACATCCACATCCCTGCCCATTCCCCGTAACACTCGATTCCCCAAATGATGATAAATTTATCTCGGCCTGACAAACATACACAAGGACTCTGTACCCACAGCCCTCAGTTTCCTCTGAGTGAAGAAATTCCTCATCACCTCAGTCTTAAATTGCCGTCCTTTTATTCTGAGACTGTCCGCTCTGGCCCTGGACTCTCCCATGAGGGATAACATCCTTACAACATCGAACCTGTTAAGATTTTTGTATTTCCCAGTGCAATCACCTCTCATTTGTCTAAACTCCACCGAGTAGGTCCCTTTGCTACATCCCAGGGATCATCCCAGTGAATTTTCTCTGAGCTGCTTCCAATGAAATGATATTTCCTTAAATAAGGGATGGAAACTGCCCACAGCACTCCTGAAGTGGTCTCCCCAGCACCTTGTACAGTTGCAGTGAGACTCCCCACCCTTATAGTCGAATCCCCTTGAAATAAGGGCCAACATTCCACTGGACTTCCTGACAAATTGTTATCACCTGAAATGTTTTGTAGATTATGTCGGGTCATCCAGTCTGCTCCAAGCGAAAAAGTAAGTCAAATTACAAAATACAATGGATTGGTATTAAATAAAGGGTGACTCCGTCCACAGCAACACCACAAGGTAAATGTAGAATTTACATTTGTATAGCGCCGGTCAGGGTCATCACCAAAATCAAACAGCCTCCCTTCTTTAAAAAATTAACACACTCTCCCCCACAGCTGCTGAAAGGTTTGGATCTTCCAATTGTAGTTTCCTGGTCACTAACTGTCTCCTGGACAGTGAAGATAAACACACCCTGATTTCCACAATCTCAGAATCCCTACTGTGTGGGAGCAGGCCCTTCGGTCCAATAAGTCCACACTAGCCCTCAGAGCATTCCACCCAGACCCATTCCCTAAAACCCACCTAACCCACACACCCCTGAACACTACAGGCAATTTAGCACAGGCAATTCACCTAACCTGCACATCTGTGGACTGTGGGAGGAACCCGGAGCACCTGGAGGAAACCCGCGCAGACACAGGGAGAATGTGCAAACTCCACACAGACAGTCGCCCAAGGGTGGAATCGAACCCGGGTCCCTGGTGCTGTGAGGCTGCTGTGCTAACCACTGGGCCACTGTGCCGCTCCTATGTTCATTACAAACCTGTCTAAATGTTTATGTTGATCCATCATCTGGGCCAGCTCCTGTTTGGTTCTTGTTCATTAGTGTAGCCTCCACATCCTGGGTGTTTGTTGTGATGAGGGAATCTTTGAAAAGTTTCCTGTCCCTGTCTTCCAACTAAAGCAATTTGACCTCACCCCCACCCCCCAACATGCCAACGTGAGGGGATGTTGTTCACTGGGAACATTCCTGAAACATCTCAAACCAATCTCAGCTTGGCTTCCCTGAGACCGACCCTTCCAAATATGAGATAGGCCATGTGTGGCGGGGAGTGAGGGTGAAGAGATAGGGTGAGAGGCACCTGGGTCAGTGTTGGGGATTCAGTGGAGGGGAGGTGGAGCACTGGGGTCAGAGGACGGAGATTGAGGTCGGGGTTAGGGGTCAAGGAGGGATATTTGGGCCGGGGTAGAAGGGATTGGGGTCAGGGGTCATGGAGGTGTATTTGGGTCAGGGGTAGAAGGGATTGGGGTCAAGAATCATGAACGGGTATTTGAGCCAAGAGTAGAAGGGATTGGAGTTGGGGGTCAAGGTCATGAAGGGGTGTTGCGGTCAGAAGAAGGGGATTGGAGTCAAGGCTTCAGGGATCAGGGAGGGGTTTTAGGGCTGTGGCAGTTCAGTTTAGTCAAGGGAGTGGTATTGCTGACTGGAAGCTGCGTGCCAGGGATCAGGATGTTTGGAGGAATGCAGTAAACCCTGTTGTAATTATAGAGAGCTCAATCAGGACAGCCCTCTATCCCATATAGAAACCCCAGCCTGTTTAATCTTTCCTAATGGTCACATTTCAGTGCAGAGCTCTGAGCAGTGGGACAGCTCATTGATCTCTTTCCCATTAACTGGGATCCCTGTTCAGAACCTTCTCAATCCCAGTATTCAGGGTGTGGACCTGGAACTCTGAGTGAGGAGGGTAATCGGGTCTGAGAGCCCCATTTACCAACCTGACCCCTGAGGGCCAGTCCAAACCCACAACAATTCACTAGCACTTCAACATTTCTCCAACATTGAACCCAAATGTCCACACCATCAGCACAGGACTTCTATCGTGACCTTTACCATTCAATCAGAAGACCCTGACTCTCTTCATCCAACATCTACATGTGCTTTGAGGCAGGACATGTGATGTGAGTGAGTGAGCTGTGCTCAACAGGAACCAGTGGACAGATAATTCCCTGATCTCTGCTCTCACTTCACACCTCACAGCGTCCAGTCGATCATTCACCCCCTCCCATTAGTCAAGTGCTTAATACAGAGATCAATGTGGACCTCGGTTCTTGTGAGGGACCTTGTGGTGTATTGACCTTACCTCTGAGCTAGAAGGCAGGGTTTTTAAGCACATGCACCATGAGGTGTGTCCTGATCACCTATAAACAGATTTATTTCTTATGTTCATTCACAGGAATTGGCCATGGCTGGCTGGGCCTGTCCCTAAATGCAGTGGGGACAGGGTCTGGAGTCACATGTAGGTTAGGCCAGATGAGGATGGGCAGATTTGCTTCGAGGGATGATCAGAGTTTTCCCATGAAATTCAGATTCCACCATCTGACATGATGGGATTTGAACCCAGGTCCCCTAGAGAGAGGTTCAGGAGAGAGAAGCCTTTTCTCCTACTGGAATGGGCAGCAGAGAAACCTCCTGTCAGGGCTTGAGAAGGAGGTTGAAATGGGGTGGGATAAGAAAGGGGGTCACACAGAGGGTCAGCAAACTGGAGGGATAAGGGGACAGACTAAAGAAAGAAAGCTGCAGGAGGGTGAGATGGAGAAGCTGCTTTGATGGAAAATGGAGAGGCTGCAAGGCAAGGGAGAAGGTGAGGCTAGAAGATGGAGAAGAGTGGCAGGTAGCAAAGGAAATGGAGCAAACTTGATCACCTCAACAAACAGACATTCAGCTAACAAAGAGCTGGGGGAACAAAATCTCTATGGTTGTGAATTCCTTGCAATTGAAAGTGGAATCTTTAACATAAGGCTACATTTGTTCTAGGGCCACGACATGGGGAAAAAATTAACTGGCGCCATTGCAATGCGCCCTGTGTCAACTGTTAAACTTAAATCTGCGATTAAGACCAGAGATGCAGTACAAATGATAGAACTCGCTGCATGAAATGTTCTAGCTTTGTACACTTGTCCTGCAACATATTAACAGTGACATTGACAGTCTGAAGGAAGTATGTTTTGGGTGATGGCTTTTTGTGTGTAGAAGTGTGTCCCAGCAATTCTGAAAAAGTAAACTGTGTTTGCTAAGTTATTCCTGCCACCTTGTGCCAACGTAAATACCCTGGCATCCATGAAATTGATGATTTTCTTCTGTATTATGGCTTTTTAATTTAATGTAGATCTGATCATTATTGGGAATATCAATGAAATCTTCAAATCATGCTTCTGAGCAATTTGGAATTCACCATCTGTCCACATAAATCCAGAAGATATTGTTACAATATGACTATGTCACTCAACAAGTGAGTTACAGAGAATGAAATAAATGCCCCTGAACATCGAAAAGTAGCTCCCAGTAAAAATCACAAAGGTAACCCTCAGAGACAATGACAAGAAAGATATTATGTGTCCGAGATTTTTATCTGCTCATGCACAATTATTTCAAAAGTACCTGACACTTCAACAGTTGTAACAATTGCTCTGCACATTCAGATGTGAAATCCTTAACTCTTGTCGTTTTACTGATTTCTCAATTTCATGGCAACTGGTGCACTTTTAAGCTTGCATGATCTGTCCATTTGTTTCACACCCCATACTGAGGGAGCACCACACTGTTCAGAGGGTCAGTGCTGAGGGAGCGGGCACTGTCGGTGGGTCAGTGCTGAGGGACTAGGCACTGTTCAGAGGGTCAGTGCTGAGGGAGTGGGCACTGTCGGAGGGTCAGTGCTGAGGGACTGGGCACTGTTCAGAGGGTCAGTGCTGAGGGAGTGGGCACTGTCAGAGGGTCAGTGCTGAGGGGGCGGGCACTGTTCAGAGGGTCAGTGCTGAGGGAGCAGGCACTGTCAGAGGGTCAGTGCTGAGGGAGCGGGCACTGTCAGAGGGTCAGTGCTGAGGGAGTGGGCACTGTCGGAGGGTCAGTTCTGAGGGAGTGCCGCACTGTCGGAGGGTCAGTGCTGAGGGAGCGCCGCAATGTCGGAGGGTCAGCGCTGAGGGAGGGCCGCACTGTCAGAGGGTCAGTGCTGAGGGAGCGGGCACTGTCGGAGGGTCAGTGCTGAGGGAGTGGGCACTGTTCAGAGGGTCAGTGCTGAGGGAGCGGGCACTGTCAGGGGGTCAGTGCTGAGGGAGTGGGCACTGTCAGAGGGTCAGTGCTGAGGGAGTGGGCACTGTCGGAGGGTCAGTGCTGAGGGGGTGCTGCACTGTGAGAAGGTCAGTGCTAAGGAGATATCGCAGTGATGAACGGTGATTCAATGAGTTTTCTGTTTTTGAGCAGTCCTCAGTATGACCCTGTGTGACATGTTGCTGACAACCTCGCTATCGGCTTGTTGCAATTTATGGGATCCTGCTGTGTTCATAATGGCTGCAGGTTTTTGTGTGGACAGTACCCTAACCATTTGAGTGAATAGCTTTTACTTTAATGCTATGTTCCGCAGTTTCAGGCTGAGCTGCATTGTTACCATCCCAGAAGCGCCAGGCTGGAATTTGCCTGTGAAGCAGAATTTGCTGGATTGTGTTCGAGTGGTTGTGTGAAGCTGTGTGGTCAGTGTCATACTGTTCCTGCTCATTGAGGCTGGCTTCTGGGGACCGCCGGCTCTCCCCCTTTGTTGGCCTCCTCCCAGCTCCTGCTGCCTCTTGCTAATCTGTGCTTTTCCATATCGAGAGTCCTGATGATTTCTGTTCTTTCGCGTTAAACTGATGGCATGTTGCGAGCAGTGATAATGGGAACTGCAGATGCTGGAGAATCCAAAATAACAAAGTGTGAAGCTGGATGAACACAGCAGGCCAAGCAGCATCTCAGGAGCACAGTTGCAATCAGGATTGGAGTTGTTGTGAAATGACTATTATCTCTCTGGGACTGCTGCCTGCGTCCAGTTGGAGTTCACAGTTTTGTAGTTTCCTTGTTGATAATAATGTCTCACCTGCAGCGACACTGCTCCATGTCAGCGCATTCCACAACCATTCCATCTGGGCAGCAGGGTCACAGGCTGAAGAAGGGTCTAGGCCCAAAACGTCAGCCTTTCTGTTCCTCTGATGCTGCTTGGCCTGCTGTGTTCATCCAACTCCACACCTTGTTATCTCAGAGCCACAGGCCAATTGGCCCATTACAATTATGCTGTTCTCCAGTCTCCACAAGAAAAATGAACCCCCCCCCACCTGTGTCTATCTCAGCCCATCAACAAATCTCTACCTTCCTCTCTGATCATTTCTCCTTCTTACTGTCCCACTTTAGCAACACAATTCACCCCAGACACTCACTGCAGGAGGGAGTTCCTCATTCTCCCCCATCCTCTGGGAATAGAAGGTGCTCAGGAATTCCTGGTTAGATGTATCAGTGAGCCTCTGATATTATTTGTCCTTCATTGACCATCCTTCTTAGCAAGATATTTTGGAATGATGAAGGGCTCAGTTGGGTCTCCCCCTCAGAGTTCCCTCTTCTATCGGAAGGATTCCCAGTCTGGAAGGCCTTTCCATAGATACCCCACCCAACAGAACAGCTGCCCCCCCTCCCAAGCTCCTACCCTGTGTCCCAGTCTCAGGGAGCTCTCAGTCTCAAATCCAAAAGCAGACACTGCAGGAAGTGCTCAGTGACGCTGGGACTAGAGAGACAGGGTCCCTGTTCCAGATTAATGACTCCTCAGCAGAACAAGATCTCACTATCACTGGGGGCAAGTTTCATGTCCTGACCCATAATAGAGGGTCACGAACCCAAAACATCCTCACTACCTCCGCCTGTCTGTGGTTCCCTCTGTCTCTCCCTCTATCTCTGGGTCTCTGTCCCTGTCTGTCCCTCTCTCTGACCCTCACTCTCTCTTTATTTCAGTCTCTTTCTCTCCTTGCCTCACTCTTTCTCTCTTTCTCTCTCCCTCACCCACTCTCCCTCTCTCCACACAGATGCTGCAGACCTGCTGTGTTTCTCCTGCTCTTTCCACAATCCCTAGTATTGTGCTGTGTTTGTATCCCAGTGTCAGGAAGTTGTTGTCCCTCTTCCCGAGGGAATGACCCAGTCATGGGAGCATTATTAATGGATTCTCAGCCTCCCCTTAGTGTTCGCTTCCCCGGCCTGGGCATTTCTTTGGAATGGGTATCATCCCCCTGGTGTCTGATTGGTGCAAATACAGGATCTCAGAACTGGGACAGATGAGGAGGAGCCCATTCAGCGCACCATGCCTACCCCAGCTCTATCTCCTAGAGCCAATCTCCTGCATATCGGAGGGTTATTTGGATATGATCAATGCCTCAGTTAGCCATACCTCCACCACATTCCCAGGCTAAGCATTCCAGACTGGAACTACTGGCTGACTGAGAAATACTTTTTTTCTTGTCACCCTTGTTTTTTTTCATAGAATCATACAGCATGGAAACAGGCCCTTCAGCCCAACAAGCCCAAACTGACCCACCCCACTATAACCCACCTAAGCTACACATCCCTGAACACTGTGGGCAATCTAGCATGGCCAGTCCACCTAACCTGCACATTGTTGGACCGTGGGAGGAAACTGGAGCACCCGGACAAAACTCACACAGACATAGGGAGAAGATGCAAATAGCCACCTGAGAGGGGAAGTCGAACCCAGGACCCAGGTGCTGTGAGGCAGCAGTGCTAACCGCTGAGCCACCGTGCCATCCCTTGAAAACAGCGATAGGCCCGAAACGTCAGCTTTTGTGCTCCTGAGATGCTGCTTGGCCTGCTGTGTTCATCCAGCCTCACACTTTGTTATCTCGGATTCTCCAGCATCTGCAGTTCCCATTATCACAGAAGAACATTGACTTTGTTTGTACATCATCATTAGATCAGCTCCCAGAAACATTCCTGATCCCTGATGGATTCTCCAAAGAGGTGCATCAATATTCCTGGGATTGAGACAGTTCTAGTTGTTTGAGTCTGGTCAGTCCCTCTCATTTTCCACTTTTCCAACATGAGCATTCCTGGCTGTTTTCGTTAATCTTCCTCTCCGTCTAGTTTGGGTTTTCCATTCTCTCCAATCACTGTGTTACCGTGGGAAGCACTTCTTCTCCTCACTTATAACCTGACTCGGGTTTAAATTATTTCCTGAATCATTAATTGTCTGGAAATGTTCCCAACACCAAATCCAATATTTTTGGAATGAAATTTCAGGGATATTGCTAAACTTGAAAATCTTTTGATGTTTCAAACATTTCAGCTTTGAGGACTGTGTCTCTTTGAGTGTCTCGAATCCCTGCAATGTCTCACCTCCATCCCCCTCCCCCCCAAAATCCCTGCAATGTCTCACCTCCATCCCCCTCCCCCCCAAAATCTCTGCAACGTCTCACCCTAATCCCCTCCCCCCAAAATCATTGCAATGTCTCACCCCAACCCCCTCCCCCCCAAAATCTCTGCAACGTCTCACCCCAACCCGCTCTCCCCCAAAATCTCTGCAATGTCTCACCCCAACCCCCTCCCCCCCAAAATCGTTGCAATGTCTCACCCCAACCCTCTCTCCCCCAAATTCTCTGCAATGTCTCACCTCGATCCCGCTCCTTCCCAAGATCTCTGCAATGTCTCACCTTCATTCCCATCCCCCCAAAATCTCTGCAATGTCTCACCTCCAACCCCCTCTCCCCCAAAATCTCTGCAATGTCTCACCTCCAACCCACTCCCCCATAAAATCTCTGCAGTGTCTCACCTCCAACCCACTCCCCCACAAAATCTCTGCAGTGTCTCACCTCCATCCCCCTCTCCTCCAAAATCTCTGCAATGTCTCACCTCCATCCCGCTCCCCCACAAAATCTCTGCAGTGTCTCACCTCCATCCCCCTCTCCCCCAAAATCTCTGCAATGTCTCATCCCCACCCCCCTCCCCGCCAAAATCTCTGCATTACCTCCTCTCCATCCCCATCCTCCCCTGAATCTCTGCAATCTCTTGCCTCCATGGTCACAGTGAGATGCAGGGTAGGAAATCCCAGATTTTATTTCGAGGTGTGTGGTGAGTTTATTGAACTACAGTCAGGTTAAGGTCTGGAGATCAAATGCATTGAATTAACCCTAGATTTTTTGTGTTAAGTTGGTGAGAGACAATGATGCAGAAAACTCAACAGGTCAGTATGAGTTTGGATGAGAAAAAGACTAAGAACTCATGTTATGCCCCTAGAGGTGCATATTTTCCCACCTTTAATGTCAGCTGTCACTCAGTGGGTCACTCAGTCTGGATTCTGAATTGAAGACATTGTGGGGTTATATCCCACAAGTACAATTCCTGAGTTATTCCAGTGTCTTCCTAAAGGATTTGTGCTGTATGAAAGACCCGATCTCCTCCTGTGTCCTGAGCTGGAGAAGAGGTTCCAACGCTAACTACTGGAGAGGAGTAAGTGATTCTCCCAGAACATGGAACCATATCTATCCCAAATAGATCACCAACGTATCTCGGCCGGCCACCATCTCATGGCAATCTGTGGGAGCTAACAGCATGCAAACTGCTTCCCAGGTCTCCCATTCACAAAACTGACATAGTTCATTGGCTGGAAAAGTACAGGCATGTCCTGAGGCTGGGATAGGTGCTAGAGAAATACAACTGACCAATTCATTCTCAAAAAGCCCTTCATACGTGACTCCAGCAGCACACTGCTGAAACTCTCAGAAAAATGAATGGGACAAGAATGAAAGAATTCTTTATTCGCATTGGGACAGACTAAACCACTTTGGAATCAGGTCAAGAACAAAGCATTTGTTTTTAGAGTATTAGACACAACTGTTACTCCCTGCAGAGAGTGCAGTCTAACATCACCCTGACTACCCTACGGCT
The DNA here is from genome assembly GCF_030684315.1 of Stegostoma tigrinum. Classification (NCBI taxonomy): domain Eukaryota; kingdom Metazoa; phylum Chordata; class Chondrichthyes; order Orectolobiformes; family Stegostomatidae; genus Stegostoma; species Stegostoma tigrinum. The sequence goes on along the minus strand of NC_081375.1, from coordinate 4,952,127 downwards.
CGAGCATCCCTTACTGTAGGGATGTTTTACTGGAGTTATACTGGACCCTGGTGAGACCACATCGGAGTATGATGTACAGTTTAAGCTCTATCCCTAAGAGAGGGATTCATTGCCATTGAGGGAGTACAGCACTTGGCTGGTAACAGGGATGGCAGGACTGTCGAGGACAGATTGGTTTGTTTAGGCAAATAATCTCACAGGTTTGGGAGGGTGAGAGAGGATGTGACACAAGTGAGGACATCCTGAAAGGTCTGGACAGCGTCGATGCAACTGGTGAAGTCTAGAACCAGGGACACAATCTCAGGTACAGGGAAAGACCCTCCCAGACAGAGCTGACAAAAGTCTTCTCCCAAACTCAGAGTTCTTTACTCAGAGCGTGGTCGGGGCGTGGAATTCATTGCTGGAGAGGGTAGTGGAGTTGGCCTCATGAGGGGCATTTAAGCGGCTATTAGATAGGCATATGCATGATAGTATAAGGTAGGGGTGGAGGTTAGATAGACCTCAGGGTTAGGGTAAAAGGTCGGCACAACATCGTGGGCTGAAGGTCCTGTACTGCACTGTACTGTTCTGTGTTCTACATTCCCAAATGATGGTCAGCCTGTGGAACTCACTACAACAGGAGGCTGGAAAGGCCCAGTCTCTGAATATATTCAAGAAAGATAGAGACGAGTTTCAACATTTGAAAGGCATTAAGGGGTGTGGGGAGGAGGTGGGAATATGGCGCTGAGATTGAGGAGTAGCCACGGCCGGAGTGAACAGCAGAAGGGCCAAATGGCCTACTTCCGCTCCAGGTTTTGAAGTTTCGGTGAGGACCAACGGAGCACTGCCCAAAGTGGCAGAAACATGGACGACAGGATGCCAGTCCTGGAAGTGCCAGGACCTGAGCCGCTCAGCTGCGAGACGCAATCCTCATTCCTGATAGTCGAACAACATCCTGGGAATCAGTGGCAGGAACAGGAGACTGTCTGGCTCCTCCTGTACCACACATGACAGAACACTAGTCCCACATATTACCTGAACTAGGTTCAGGCTGATTGCCATCAGCAGGAGCGTCCTCTCAACCAGCTGGGGCTAAATTACTCAATCGATTCCTTGTCTCTGCAGATGGGGAAAACGTGACTTTTCCCTCAAACGTGGTGTTGCAGGAATATCCGTGCAATCTCCCGGCTGTGTGCAGGCTCAGGAAGCAGAGACTAACAGCTGGAGAAGGCGCCCAGTCAGAGCGAGGGAGCTAGGAACCCCCTAAGACCAGCAGGAGGAAAGATCACCTCCACTCCCACTCTCTCGGTAACATGGCAGCAGCCTGCAATTCCTCTCTGTCCAGTTTAAGGGGCACAGATCACCGTGCGCAGACCTCCCGACAAAAACAGTAAAGCCACACTTATTCCAAACAATCACAGGGAGTGCATCGTCAGTGGGAGAGGAAACCTTTCATATCTCACTGTGAACAGAATGGACACTCAGCAATGCAGCCAACACTAATTACTCCGCGTGTCAATGCTGAGGGAGCGCCGCACTGTCGGAGGGTCAGTGCTGAGGGAGCGCCGCACTGTCGGAGGGTCAGTGCTGAGGAAGCGCCGCACTGTCGGAGGGTCAGTACTGAGGGAGCGCCGCACTGTCGGAGGGTCAGTGCTGAGGAAGCGTCGCACTGTCGGAGGGTCAGTGCTGAGGGAGCGCCGCACTGTCAGAGGGTCAGTGCTGAGGGAGCGCCGCACTGTCAGAGGGTCAGTGCTGAGGGAGCGCCGCACTGTCAGAGGGTCAGTGCTGAGGGAGCGCCGCACTGTCGGAGGGTCAATGCTGAGGGAGTGGGCACTGTCGGAGGGTCAGTGCTGAGGGAGCGCCGCACTGTCGGAGGGTCAGTGCTGAGGGAGTGGGCACTGTCGGAGGGTCAGTGCTGAGGGAGCGCCACACTGTCGGAGGGTCAGTGCTGAGGGAGTACCGCACTGTCGGAGGGTCAGTGCTGAGGGAGTGGGCACTGTCGGAGGGTCAGTGCTGAGGGAGCGCCACACTGTCGGAGGGTCAGTGCTGAGGGAGTACCGCACTGTTGGAGGGACTGTGGGAGTGCGTGTTCAGTGGGCAGCATGGTGGCTCAGTGGTCAGCACTGCAGCCTCACAGCGCCAGGGACCCGGGTTCGATTCCAGCCTCGGGTAACTGTCTGTGTGGAGTATGCAGTTTCTCCCTGTGTCTGCGTGGGCTTCCTCCGGGTACTCCAGTTTCCTCCCACGGTTCAAAGATCCGGAGGTTAAGTGGATTTTCTATGGGAAATATGGAGATGGGGGTTGATCTGACTATGATTCCCTTCAGAGGGTCAATGAAGTCGTGATGGGCTGAATGGCTTCTCCCACAGTGTAGGGATTCTGTGATTGAGTGATCAGAGTCCATTTAGACCATGTGTATGGCGGTGAGGTGTGAGTGAGAGAGTGAAGGGTGTGTGAGTGTGTCGGGGAGGAGGTGAATGTGAGCATGTGGGGGAGGTGGGTGTGGAGGGTTGGAGGTGTGAGTGTGTGTGGGGGGAGGTGTGGGTATGAGTGTGTGTGTAGGAGGGAGGTGAAGCTGTGTGTGTGTGATTGGGGGAAGGTGAAGGTGTTGGGGGGGATGTGAATGTATCGGGGGGGGAAGGTGAAGGTGTGGGAGGGTGTGTGTCGGGGGGTGCTGAAGGTGTGGGTGTGAGTGTGTGTGGGGGAATTGAAGGTGAGTCTGAGTGTGTGTGTGAGAGTGAGGGGTAGGTATGTGTGAGAGGGAGGGGTAGGTGTGTGTGAGAATCAGGGGTAGGTATGTGTATGAGTGTGAGATTGAGGCATAGGTGTGAGTGTGAGGGTAGGTGTGTGTGTGTGTTTGAGAGTGAGGGGTAGGTGTGTGTGTGTGTGTGTGTGTGTGTGTGTGTGTGTGTGTGTGTGTGAGAGAGAGAGAGAGAGAGAGAGAGAGAGAGTGAGGGGTTAGTGTGAGTGTAAGATTGAGGGGAGGTGTGAGTATGAGAGTGAGGGGTATGTGTGTGAGTGTGAGGGGTAGGTGTGAGTGTGAGTGAGGGGTAGGTGTGTGTGTGTGAGAGTGAGGGGTAGGTGTGAGTGTGCGTGTGAGAGTGAGGGGTAGGTGTGAGTGTAAGAGTGAGGGGTAGGTGTGAGTGTGAGTGTAAGAGTGAGGGGTAGGTGTGAGTGTGAGTGTGAGAGTGAGGGGTAGGTGTGTGTGAGTGTGAGAGTGAGGGGTAGGTGTATGTGAGAGTGAGGGGTAGGTGTGTGTGAGTGTGAGAGTGAGGGGTAGGTGTATGTGAGAGTGAGGGGTAGGTGTGTGTGAGTGTGAGAATGAGGGGTAGGTGTGTGTGAGTGTGAGTGTGAGGGGTAGGTGAGTGTGAGTGTGAGAGTGAGGGGTAGGTGTATGTGCGAGTGAGGGGTAGGTGTGTGTGAGTGTGAGAGTGAGGGGTAGGTGTGTGTGAGAGTGAGGGGTAGGTGTGTGTGAGTGTGAGAGTGAGGGGTAGGTGTATGTGAGAGTGAGGGGTAGGTGTGTGTGAGTGTGAGAGTGAGGGGTAGGTGTATGTGAGAGTGAGGGGTAGGTGTGTGTGAGTGTGAGAGTGAGGGGTAGGTGTATGTGAGAGTGAGGGGTAGGTGTGTGTGAGTGTGAGAGTGAGGGGTAGATGTGAGTGTGAGTGTGAGGGGTAGGTGAGTGTGAGTGTGAGAGTGAGGGGTAGGTGTATGTGAGAGTGAGGGGTAGGTGTGTGTGAGTGTGAGTGTGGGGGTAGGTGTGAGTGTGAGTGTGAGAGTGGTGAGTGTGAGAGTGAGGGGTAGGTGTGTGTGAGTGTGAGAGTGAGGGGTAGATGTGAGTGTGAGTGTGAGGGGTAGGTGTATGTGAGAGTGAGGGGTAGGTGTATGTGAGAGTGAGGGGTAGGTGTGTGTGAGTGTGAGAGTGAGGGGTAGATGTGAGTGTGAGTGTGAGAGTGAGGGGTAGGTGTGTGTGAGTGTGAGAGTGAGGGGTAGGTGTATGTGAGAGTGAGGGGTAGGTGTGTGTGAGTGTGAGAGTGAGGGGTAGGTGTGTGTGAGTGTGAGAGTGAGGGGTAGGTGTATGTGAGAGTGAGGGGTAGGTGTGTGTGAGTGTGAGAATGAGGGGTAGGTGTGTGTGAGTGTGAGAGTGAGGGGTAGATATGAGTGTGAGTGTGAGAGTGAGGGGTAGGTGTGTGTGAGTGTGAGTGTGAGGGGTAGGTGTATGTGAGAGTGAGGGGTAGGTGTGTGTGAGTGTGAGAATGAGGGGTAGGTGTGTGTGAGTGTGAGAGTGAGGGGTAGATATGAGTGTGAGTGTGAGAGTGAGGGGTAGGTGTGTGTGAGTGTGAGAGTGAGGGGTAGGTGTATGTGAGAGTGAGGGGTAGGTGTGTGTGAGTGTGAGAATGAGGGGTAGGTGTGTGTGAGTGTGAGAGTGAGGGGTAGGTGTATGTGAGAGTGAGGGGTAGGTGTGTGTGAGTGTGAGAGTGAGGGGTAGATGTGAGTGTGAGTGTGAGGGGTAGGTGAGTGTGAGTGTGAGAGTGAGGGGTAGGTGTATGTGAGAGTGAGGGGTAGGTGTGTGTGAGTGTGAGTGTGGGGGTAGGTGTGAGTGTGAGTGTGAGAGTGGTGAGTGTGAGAGTGAGGGGTAGGTGTGTGTGAGTGTGAGTGTGAGGGGTAGGTGTATGTGAGAGTGAGGGGTAGGTGTATGTGAGAGTGAGGGGTAGGTGTGTGTGAGTGTGAGAGTGAGGGGTAGATGTGAGTGTGAGTGTGAGAGTGAGGGGTAGGTGTGTGTGAGTGTGAGAGTGAGGGGTAGGTGTATGTGAGAGTGAGGGGTAGGTGTGTGTGAGTGTGAGAGTGAGGGGTAGGTGTGTGTGAGTGTGAGAGTGAGGGGTAGGTGTATGTGAGAGTGAGGGGTAGGTGTGCGTGAGTGTGAGAATGAGGGGTAGGTGTGTGTGAGTGTGAGAGTGAGGGGTAGATGTGAGTGTGAGAGTGAGGGGTAGGTGTGTGTGAGTGTGAGTGTGAGGGGTAGGTGAGTGTGAGTGTGAGAGTGAGGGGTAGGTGTATGTGCGAGTGAGGGGTAGGTGTGTGTGAGTGTGAGAGTGAGGGGTAGGTGTGTGTGAGAGTGAGGGGTAGGTGTGTGTGAGTGTGAGAGTGAGGGGTAGGTGTATGTGAGAGTGAGGGGTAGGTGTGTGTGAGTGTGAGAGTGAGGGGTAGGTGTATGTGAGAGTGAGGGGTAGGTGTGTGTGAGTGTGAGAATGAGGGGTAGGTGTGTGTGAGTGTGAGAGTGAGGGGTAGGTGTATGTGAGAGTGAGGGGTAGGTGTGTGTGAGTGTGAGAGTGAGGGGTAGATGTGAGTGTGAGTGTGAGGGGTAGGTGAGTGTGAGTGTGAGTGTGGGGGTAGGTGTGAGTGTGAGTGTGAGAGTGGTGAGTGTGAGAGTGAGGGGTAGGTGTGTGTGAGTGTGAGAGTGAGGGGTAGATGTGAGTGTGAGTGTGAGGGGTAGGTGTATGTGAGTGTGAGAGTGAGGGGTAGGTGTATGTGAGTGTGAGAGTGAGGGGTAGGTGTATGTGAGAGTGAGGGGTAGGTGTATGTGAGAGTGAGGGGTAGGTGTGTGTGAGTGTGAGAGTGAGGTGTAGGTGTGTGTGAGTGTGAGAGTGAGGGGTAGGTGTGAGTGTGAGTGTGAGAGTGAGGGGTAGGTGTATGTGAGCGTGAGAGTGAGGGGTAGGTGTGAGTGTCAGTGTGAGAGTGAGGGGTAGGTGTGTGTGAGTGTGAGAGTGAGGGGTAGGTGTGATTGTGAGAGTGAGGGGTAGGTGTGAGTGTGAGTGTGAGAGTGAGGGGTAGGTGTATGTGAGCATGAGAGTGAGGGGTAGGTGTGAGTGTCAGTGTGAGAGTGAGGGGTAGGTGTATGTGAGCGTGAGAGTGAGGGGTAGGTGTGAGTGTCAGTGTGAGAGTGAGGGGTAGGTGTGTGTGAGTGTGAGAGTGAGGGGTAGGTGTGAGTGTGAGAGTGAGTGGTAGGTGTGTGATCCGGTGAGAGACTAAGAACTGAACCGTAGCCCGGCCCTGATTGGCTTACTGCTGCGGAGCTCCGTTCCATGAATGGAGCCGGTCCCTTTGCCTGACCCTTTGGCTGTCAAGAGGGATTCCGAATGTCGTTCCTGAAATGGCTGCTCAGACAGGGCGCTTCCCTCTCCATCCAGGCTAAAGGATCTCTCTCTATTGTCCCTCTCAGTTGTCCTTCAGATATTGAAAACTTTGATCAAATCACCCTCCGATTTTCTGAATTCCAGGAACACAAACTCTGCTTGTGGTCGGCGCCGCCTCTTGCTCCCCAGAGGAGCTCGAACAGTTCAACCACTTCACCAACACCTTCCACCCCAACCTTCAGTTCACCTGGGCCATCTCCAGCACATCCCTCACCTTCCTGGACCTCTCAGTCTCCATCTCAGGCAACCAGCTTGTAACTGATGTCCATTTCAAGCCCACCGACTCCCACAGCTACCTAGAATACACCTCCTCCCACCCACCCTCCTGCAAAAATTCCATCCCCTATTCCCAATTCCTCCGCCTCCGCCGCATCTGCTCCCACGATAAGACATTCCACTCCCGCACATCCCAGATGTCCAAGTTCTTTAAGGACCGCAACTTTCCCCCCACGGTGATCGAGAACGCCCTTGACCGCGTCTCCCGCATTTCCCACGACACATCCCTCACACCCCGCCCCCGCCACAACCGCCCAAAGAGGATCCCCCTCGTTCTCACACACCACCCTACCAACCTCCAAATACAACGCATCATCCTCCGACACTTCCGCCATCTACAATCCGACCCCACCACCCAAGACATTTTTCCATCCCCTCCCCTGTCTGCTTTCCGGAGAGACCACTCTCTCCGTGACTCCCTTGTTCGCTCCACACTGCCCTCCAAACCCACCACACCCGGCACCTTCCCCTGCAACCGCAGGAAATGCTACACTTGTCCCCACACCTCCTCCCTCACCCCCATCCCAGGCCCCAAGATGACATTCCACATTAAGCAGAGGTTCACCTGCACATCTGCCAATGTGGTATACTGCATCCACTGTACCCGGTGCGGCTTCCTCTACATTGGGGAAACCAGGCGGAGGCTTGGAGACCGCTTTGCAGAACACCTCCGCTCAGTTCGTAACAAACAACTGCACCTCCCAGTCGCAAACCATTTCCACTCCCCCTCCCATTCTCTAGATGACATGTCCATCATGGGCCTCCTGCAGTGCCACAATGATGCCACCCGAAGGTTGCAGGAACAGCAACTCATATTCCGCTTGGGAACCCTGCAGCCCAATGGTATCAATGTGGACTTCACCAGTTTCAAAATCTCCCCTTCCCCTACTGCATTCCTAAACCAGCCCAGTTCGTCCCCTCCCCCCACTGCACCACACAACCAGCCCAGCTCTTCCCCCCCACCCACTGCATCCCAAAACCAGTCCAACCTGTCTCTGCCTCCCTAACCGGTTCTTCCTCTCACCCATCCCTTCCTCCCACCCCAAGCCGCACCCCCAGCTACCTACTAACCTCATCCCACCTCCTTGACCTGTCCGTCTTCCCTGGACTGACCTATCCCCTCCCTACCTCCCCACCTAGACTCTCTCCACCTATCTTCTTTACTCTCCATCTTCGGTCCGCCTCCCCCTCTCTCCCTATTTATTCCAGTTCCCTCACCCCATCCCCTTCTCTGATGAAGGGTCTAGGCCCGAAACGTCAGCTTTTGTGCTCCTGAGATGCTGCTTGGCCTGCTGTGTTCATCCAGCTTCACATTTTATTATCTTGGATTCTCCAGCATCTGCAGTTCCCATTATCACTGCTTGTGGTTCATCTCTGCGAGTAACTTAACCCTTTCAGACCCAGATGTCTCTCTGCTCCCTCAACACTACACACCATCCCAGGCTGGCTTCATACAGGACTGAGGTCAGAGAGGGAGGGAGAGGGCACAATCAGGAGCTGAGAGCGTAGGAGAGGGATCTTCGGTAAAGGAGAGGGTAGGGGTAGGGGTATAGGTGCAGAGGAGGAAGGGAGGGGCGGGTTGGAGGAGAAGAAGGAAGATGAGGAAGGAATGAGGGGAAATGAAAGAAGGGGGAGGAACGGAGGAGCCAAGTCGGGGAGGGGAGAAGGGTCGGTGGGGAAGGGGGTGTGATGAGAGAGGAGGGCTGTATTTGGGAAGAGTGGAGAGAACAGAAGGGGTCAGGAGTAGGAGGGGACGGAGGAGTGGAGCGGGGAGATGAGGTGTTGGGGGAGAGGGAGGGGAGTAGGGAGCAGAAGGGAAGAGTGAGGAGGGGAGGTGTGGTGAGGTGAAGCGTAGGGAGAGGAGGGGAGTGGAGGGTTGAAAAGGGAGGGGAGAGGGAGAGGACCAGTGAGGGGGTGGATTGTGGGGCTGGAGTGGAAGAGAAAGGAGGGCAGTGAGGAGTGGAGGGGAGGAGTGGGGGTAGGAGTGGTGAAGGGAGGAGTGCGGAGGTGAGGAGTGGAGGGGTGGGAGAGAGAGGGAGGAGTGAGGAGGGGAGAGTGGGAGAGAGAGGGAGGAGTGAGGAGGGCGGAGTGGGAGAGAGGGGGAGGAGTGGGGAGGGGAGGAGTGGAGAGAGAGGGAGGAGTGAGGAGGGGAGGAGTGGGAGAGAGAGGGAGGAGTGGGGAGGGGAGGAGAGGGAGAGAGAGGGAGGAGTGGGGAGGGGAGGGGTGGGAGAGAGAGGGAGGAGTGGGGAGGGGAGGGGTGGGAGAGAGAGGGAGGAGTGGGGAGGGGAGGAGTGGAGAGAGAGGGAGGAGTGGGGAGGGGAGGAGTGGGAGAGAGAGAGAGGAGTGGGGAGGAACGGAGTGGGAGAGAGAGGGAGGAGTGAGGAGGGGGCAGAGTGGGAGAGAGAGGGAGGAGTGGGGAGGGGAGGGGTGGGAGAGTGAGGGAGGAGTGGGGAGGAGAGGGGTGGGAGAGGGAGGGATGAGTGGGGAGGAATGGTGTGGGAGAGAGAGGGAGGAGTGAGGAGGGGCAGAGTGGGAGAGAGAGGGAGGAGTGGGGAGGGGAGGAGTGGAGAGAGAGGGAGGAGTGAGGAGGGGAGGAGTGGGAGAGAGAGGGAGGAGTGGGGAGGGGAGGAGAGGGAGAGAGAGGGAGGAAGTGGGGAGGAACGGAGTGGGAGAGAGAGGGAGGAGTGAGGAGGGGCAGAGTGGGAGAGAGAGGGAGGAGTGAGGAGGGGCAGAGTGGGAGAGAGAGGGAGGAGTGGGGAGGGGAGGAGTGGGAGAGAGAGGGACGAGTGAGGAGGGGAGGAGTGGGAGAGAGAGGGAGGATTGGGGAGGGGAGGAGTGGGAGAGAGAGGGAGGAGTGGGGAGGGGAGGAATGGGAGAGAGAGGAGTGGGGAGGAATGGAGTGAGAGAGAGAGGGAGGAGTGGGAGGGGAGGCGTGGGAGAGAGAGGGAGGAGTGGGGAGGGGAGGAGTGGGAGAGAGAGGGAGGAGTGGGGGGGGAGTGGAGGGAGAGAGAGGGAGGAGTGGGGAGGGAAGGGGTGGGAGAGAGAGGGAGGTTTGGGGAGGGGAGGGGTGGGAGAAAGAGGGAGGAGTGGGGAGGGGGAGGAAGGTGGGAGAGAGAGGGAGGAGTGGGGAGGGGAGGAATGGGAGAGAGAGAGAGGAGTGGGGAGGAATGGAGTGGGAGAGAAGAGGGAGGAGTGGGAGGGGAGGGGTGGGAGAGAGAGGGAGGAGTGGGGAGGGGAGGAGTGGGAGAGAGAGGGAGGAGTGGGGAGGGGAGTGGAGGGAGAGAGAGGGAGGAGTGGGGAGGGAAGGGGTGGAGAGAGAGGAGGTTTGGGGAGGGGAGGGGGTGGGAGAAAGAGGGAGGAGTGGGGAGGGGAGGAGTGGGAGAGAGAGGGAGGAGTGGGGAGGGGAGGGGTGGGAGAGAGAGGGAGGAGTGGGGAGGGGAGGCGTGGGAGAGAGAGGGAGGAGTGAGGAGGGGAGGTGTGGGAGAGAGAGTGGAAGGAGTGGGGAGGGGAGTGGAGGGAGAGAGAGGGAGGAGTGGGGAGGGGAGGTGTGTGGGAGAGAGAGGGAGGAGTGAGGAGGGGAGGAGTGGGAGAGAGAGGGAGGAGTGGGGAGGGGAGGTGTGGGAGAGAGAGGGAGGAGTGAGGAGGGGAGGAGTGGGAGAGAGAGGGAGGAGTGGGGAGGGGAGGGGTGGGAGAGAGAGGGAGGAGTGGGGAGGGGAGGGGTGGGGAGTGAGAAGTGGGGATGGGTAGGGGAGGCGTTCTGTTTCTCCATGGCTATTTTGCTTTGTTGGTTCCCCTCGATCGATAACTGAGTGGTTTGGATTCATTCTGCTCATGAAAGAAAACAGGATAAAATCCTGTCACATTCAAGCTGCTTCCTGCTTTAGCTGAAATGCATGGTTTCAGGAACAATTCCTGTTAATAGATTGGACCAGAGAGGCTCAAACAGATGGGCAGGATTCTATCGGATTATAGGGCAATATTTTATCTCTGTTCTTTCATCAGAAAATCAAAGATTTATTTGTCATCACACATTTCCATCTGACCTGATGAAATAAGATGCTGTTAGACACTGAGGGGCTATGCCTGAGCCGTGTCCCTGAACTACTCGGAGAAATCATTACACGAAACAATGTGAGCACAGCTACCAGGGAAATCAGGAAGCTGTCAGGTTTCAGAGGCAGGCAGTGCAGCTTTGTAGTCAGAAAGGACATTAATGTGTACTTTTAGCCCTCACTCTCTGTATCTCCATCATTATCCCTCTGTCTTTCTCCCACTCTCTCTCACTCCAACAGTTCTCTCCCATATTTTGTGCCTCAATTGTTTCTTGCCCTCCGTGTTGACTTTTACTCTCTATCTCTCTCCCAAACTCTCTCCCTCCTCTCTCTATCTTTCACTCTCCATTTGCCCCTCTCAATCTCTCTCACACAACCTTCTTCATTACTCTCTCTAAACCATTCCTCCTTGCCCAACTCTGCCTCTTCTCTCTCTCTCTTTGTCTCCGCAGTTCTCTCTCTCCTCATTTCTTTCTCCCACTCTCACGCCCGTCCCCAAACTCACTTTCCTCATCTGCCTCTTTCCCTCCCATTTTTTTCTCTCTCTCTCTCTCCCTCTCTCCCTCTCTCTCTCTCCTTTGTCTCTATATCTATCTCCAATGTCTCACCCCCATATCTCTCTCTGACTCTATCAGATTATTGTTCTATAGGATTTTATCTTCACTGTTGTTGCCAGTAAAAATGATGAGATTACAGATTCTGACACCAGACCTGGGTGTGTAAAGGTTAAAGGAGAGATCAGCTTGTTCTCCTCCCTCAAAGCTGTAAGGAGCTCACACTTCCAAGCAAAGTGGAGAGAGCAGTGATGCTGCTAGATAGTAGGAACTGCAGATGCTGGAGAATCTGAGATAACAAGGTGTACAGCCGGATGAACACAGCAGGCCAAGCAGCATCAGAGGAGCAGGAAAGCTGACGTTTTGGGCCAAGACCCTTCTTCAGAAATGGGGGAAGGGAAGGTGTTTCTGAAATAAATAGGAAGAGAGGGGGAGGTGGATAGAAGATGGATAGAGGAGAAGATAGGTGGAGAGGAGACAGACCGGTCAGAGGGGCGGGGATGAAGCCAGTAGAGTTGATTGTCGTTGGGGAGGTAGGGAGGGAATAAGTGAGTCTATGAAGGACGAACAGGTCAAGGGTCCGGGATGAGGTTAGGAGGTAGGAGATGGGGGTGGTGCTTGAGGTGGGAGGAGGGGATAGGTGAGAGGAAATACAGGTTAGGGAGGCAGGGATGAGCTGGGCTGGTTTTGGGATGCGGTGGGGGAAGGGGAGATTTTGAAGCTGGTGAAGTCCACATTGATACCATTGGGCTTCAGGGTTCCCAAGCGGAATATGAGTTGCTGTTCCTGAAACCTTCGGGTGGCATCCTTGTGGCACTGCAGGAGGCCCAGGATGGACATGTCATCTGGGGGGGGGGAGTTGAAATGGTTTGCAACTGGGAGGTGCAGTGTAGGTATTCTACAAAGTGGTCTCCAAGTCTCTGCTTGTTTTCCCCAATGTAGAGGAGGCCACACCGGGAACAGTGGATACAGTATACCACATTAGCAGATGCGTAGGTGAACATCTGCTTGATGTGGAAGGGCATCGTAGGGCCTGGGATGGGGGTGAGGGAGGAGGTGTGGGGGCAAGTGTAGCACTTCCTGCGGTTGCAGGGGAAGGTGCCGGGCGTGGTTGGGTTGGAGGGCAGTGTGGAGCGGACAAGGGAGTCGCGGAGAGAGTGGTCTCTCCAGAAAGCAGATAAAGGTGGGGAGGGAAAAATGTCTTTGGTGGTGGGGTCGGATTGTAAATGGCGGAAGTGCCAGAGGATGATGTATAGGATTCGGAGGTTGGTGGGGTGGTACGTGAGGAAGCCTAGGAACCCTGGCTTAGGAGCGCTTGGGAACCCTGCAGCCCAATGGTATCAATGTGGACTTCACAAACTTCAAAATCTCCCCTCCCCCTGCCGCATCCCAAAACCAGCCCAGCTTGTTCGTGCCTCCCTAGCCTGTTCTTTCTCTCACCCATCCCTTCCTCCCACCTCAAGTTCCAACCCTATCTCCTACCTACTAACCTCATCCCGCCCCCTTGACCTGTCCGTCCTCCCTGCACTGACCTATCTCCTCCTTAATTCCTCACCTACACTCACCTTTACTGGCTCCAGCCATGCCTCTTTGACCTGTCTTGTCTCCTCTCCATCTGTCTTCTCCTCGATCCATCTTCTATCTGCCTCCCCCTCTCTCCCTATTTATTTCAGAATCCCCTACCCCTCCCCTATTTCTGAAGAAGGGTCTAGGCCTGAAATGTCAGCCTTCCTGCTCCTCTGATGCTGCTTGGCCTGCTGTGTTCATCCAGCCCCACACTTTGTTATCTCAGATTCTCCAGTGAGAGGTGATGCACTTTGGTAGGAGTAACCAGAAGGCAAAGTACAGGGCTAATGGTAAGATTCTTAGCAGTGTAGATGAGCAGAGAGATCTCGGTGTCCATGTACACACATCATTGAAAGTTGCCACCCAGGTTGACAGGGCTGTTAAGAAGGCATACAGTGTTTTAGCTTTTATTTATAGAGGGATCGAGTTCCGGAACCAAGAGGTTATGGTGAAGCTGTACAAAACTCTGGTGCGGCCGCACTTGGAGTATTGTGTACAGTTCTGGTCACCGCATTATAAGAAGGATGTGGAAGCTTTGGAAAGGGTGCAGAGGAGATTTACTAGGATGTTGCCTGGTATGGAGGGAAGGTCTTACGAGGAAAGGCTGAGGGACTTGAGGCTGTTTTCATTAGAGAGAAGAAGGTTGAGAGGTGACTTAATTGAAACATATAAAATAATCAGAGGGTTAGTTAGGGTGGATAGGGAGAGCCTTTTTCCTAGGATGGTGACGGAGACCACGAGGGGGCATAGCTTTAAATTGAGGGGCAAAAGATATAGGACAGATGTCAGAGGTAGTTTCTTTACTCAGAGAGTAGTAAGGGAATGGAACACTTTGCCTGCAACAGTAGTAGATTCGCCAACTTTGGGTACATTTAAGTCGTCATTGGATAAGCATATGGACGTACATGGAATAGTGTAGGTTAGATGGGCTTGAGATCGGTATGATAGGTCGGCACAACATCGAGGGCCGAAGGGCCTGTAGTGTGTTGTAATGTTCTATAGCAACTGCAGTTCCTACTATCTCTGAATGTCCCAGACATAGTCTGCCAGAGCCTGGGAAAGCAAGGGGCAGAGAGAGGGAAGAGGAAGGGGTGGTGGGGAAGATAGAGAGGGCAGGCAGAGAGAGAGGGAGGGGCAGAGAAAGAGGGTGGAGGAAGGGGTGGAGGGGGAGATAGAGAGGGAGGGATAGAGAGAGAGGAAGGGGAAAAGAGTAGAGGGGGATAGGGGTGGAGGGGAAGATAGGGAGGGAGGGCACGAAATGGAGGGGAAGAGGCATGGGATGAGGTGGACCATCTCCCAGATCTAATTTGTTATGGATCAGCTGAGATTCCCCTCAAAAATATTTTAAGGAGGCAGATTAGACCCTAATTGTTTCTTATTTTAAAGGCAAATGTTAAACCGAGAAATGATGTGACTGGTCAAACTACTCAATGTTAAGCAAAATACAGTTTATTTGCAGAAATAACAAGGCGTAGAGCAGGGTGAACACAGCAGGCCAAGCAGCATCAGAGGACCAGGAAGGCTGACGTTTCGGGCCAAGACCCTTCTGGGTCCAGGCCGGAAACGTCAGCTTTCCTGCTCCTCTGATGCTGCTTGGCCTGCTGTGTTCATCCAACTCCACACCTTGTTATCTCGGATTCTCCAGCATCTGCAGTTCCCACTGTCTCTGATACAATTTATTACACACTATCATTAAAATACAAACAAAAGTAACAGAAGTTAGAATAGCAACTACTGGAAAACTTAACCGAATAATAGATACAGCACCTACAGCTAATGAACTGTTCCAATATAGTAGCATCTCGTAAACACATCCCGTGGCAAAAAGGAAAACTTAAACTCAGATTCTCACATGCAGCTCTCCAACCCTGGAGGGAAAATAAAGCATCAAGAGAAAATCCAGAGAGAATAGCAGCCAAGAGACATTCACTGAAGCTTCCAACTCTGCCCAGCCCCAATATCTTCTGATGTTACTGAAACAAACAAAGCTCAGAAATCTGAACCTGTGAGAGCTGGCCGCACGTATTCAGGATGTTAATCTAAAACCGAAGGCCTCAGGAGCTTCTTACAACTCCCCAGACTTGCTCAGCACGTATACCTCACAAACTCTCCTCCAAACAAAACCACAGCATTGTTACAAATATCTGTTATGATCGGAAAATAATCAGCAAGACACTGTGGGTGTTGTACAGGAATGTGGCTGGTAGCTCATTGCTCAGATTGGAGCGACCAAATTGTCGGGAATTACAACAAAACAGTAGGACATGATTAGGTTCAGTAAGAGGGAGAAGTGTCCAGGAAGACCCCACACTGGGAAAGGCAGCAGGAGAGTTAAACAGCTCCCGACTAGGAAAAGGTCAGAGGGAATGTCTCAGGAGCTAAGAATGCTTTTGGACTAATTCTGGGAGAATTGACTGATTCCTTAAACAACTCAGCCTGATGGGCACTGCTCTCAGTTTGACGAATCTATTGCTTTGTTGTTTAATGTACAAAGTTGTTTCCAAAAATAGTGTTTAGTCAATACTGTTTTTTACCTGTTTGTCACAGTAAACATTTTAAAAGGTTAAATCTTGTATCATTCATTCGGTCATTAACTGGATATCTGAATTTCTGAAGCTGTAAGTCTTCATGGGGATCATAATTCTTTCTCTCTGTTCCTTGTCTCTTTCTAAATTTCTCTCTGGACTTCATTTTCCCTTTTCACCTCTCCCTCTTGCTTCTCTGTTTCTCTTTCTTTTTCTCTCCATCGGTCTGCTCATCTCTCTCTCTCCCCTTCCCCATGTGCCTCTCTCTCTTCTCCATCTCTTTCTTCCCCATATCCCTCTCTCTTTCCCCCATTTCTCTCTCTCTCTCCTCATTTTTGTCTCTCCCCTCATCTCTTTCTCCCTATGTTTATCACTCTTCTCCATCTATCACTGCTCTCTAT
Organism: Stegostoma tigrinum; assembly: GCF_030684315.1. Taxonomy (NCBI): domain Eukaryota; kingdom Metazoa; phylum Chordata; class Chondrichthyes; order Orectolobiformes; family Stegostomatidae; genus Stegostoma; species Stegostoma tigrinum. Next base: position 4,936,586 of record NC_081375.1, on the reverse strand, counting down.
CTCTCTTTCTCCCATCTCTTCACCTCTCTCTCTCCACCACTTCGCTCACACTGTCTCTCTCTTTCCCATCACACCCCGCTGGGGTATGTAGTTTGTGAAGATCCAAATCCCAGCTAAATTGTTTTCTTTAAGGGCTGTAAATCTTCACAATGAGGCTAAGGTGCCCCACGGTCTTGGAATTTTCCCATGGGAAATTGCAGCACTATAGGCTGTGATTCTTAACTCCAAACCATTCCAGTTAAACTGTGATCAGAGATAATGGGAACTGCAGATGCTGGAGAATCCGAGATAACAAAGTGTGGAGCTGGATGAACAAGGCAGGCCAAGCAGCATCTCAGGAGCACAAAAGCTGACGTTTCGGGCCTAGACCCTTCATCAGCTTTCCTGCTCCTTAGATGCTGCTTGGCCTGCTGTGTTAATCCAGCTCCGCACTTTGTTATCCCAGTTCAACTGTGAGCAGCTGTGATCCTATGGAACATTCCCAGCACACAGAGAAAGTTCCCTTCATCCCTGCTCTGCCCAATCATAGAATCCCTATGGTGTGGAAGCAGGCCATTTGGCCCATCAAGTCCACTCCAGCCCTCTGAAGGACATCTCACCCAGAAATATTCCCTCTATCCTATCCGTGTAACCATGCCTTTCCCATGGCCAATCCACCCTAACCTGCACATCCTTATACTGTGGGAGGAAACCCATGCAGACACAGGGAGAATGTGCAAACTCCACACAGACAGTCACCTGAGGGTGGAATCGAACCCGGGTCCCTGGCGCTGTGAGGCTGCAGTGCCAACCACTGAGCCACCGTGCCGCCTGTAAATGTGATGACCTATGTTATATTCCTGGATTTCTTTCATTTCGGGTTTCCACTTTGGCCTTTGTAATTGTCTTTTTTAATCGCTTTCTAAGTTTTTCTTATGGTAATTGAGCTAAACAGTATTCTATTGTCAGCTATTCTTTATATTGAGGTTATTTTTTATTTGTTTGCCCTTCATCTTTAAATTTGATTTTATTTTCACCTCTTTATTGAAAAATTGCATTTTATTCATGGTTAGTTCGTTCTTATTTATAACTGGAATATCTTTCTCCTGAACCCCATTGATCCCTGCTATCACACCAGATAACGAGACCTGAAATGGATCACAATATTTCAGAAAGCTCACAAACAAAACTAATTCATTGAAGATATTATACTTACTACACTTCAACGCAGTGGATAAATACACCATCAGAATAACACAGGAACACAATATTGCAGCACCATAATGTAGCAACACAGGTAAATATCGTAACAAAATATGAACAGTACCACATCTACACATTAATGCTTAAAGTTACTGTACTAACTGCAACAAAATCCATGGGATATACAATAACAAACATACAGCTCAGAAAAAGGCCCTTCGGCCCATTGAACCTGCATTGGTCAAGAAACAACCCCCTAACTATTCCAACCCCATTTTCCAGCATTTGCCCCATAGACTTACCATCGCAAGTGCCCATCTAATTACTTCTTAAATGAGGATTCCTGCCTCTTACAGGTAGTGAGTTCAGGTTCCTTCCACCCTCTGGATGAAAAAGCATCCTTCCTGTCTCCTCTGAATCTTCTGCTTCTTTCCAGATTTTGTCAGGGGAGTGTCCTAGGCCCAACCACCTTCAGCTGCTTCATCAATGACCTTCCCTCCACCATAAGGACAGAAGTGGGGATGTTTGCACAAAGTTCAGCGCCATTCGTGACTCCTCAGATACTGAATTAGGCCGTGTTCGAATGCAGCAAGACCTGGACAGTATCCAGGCTTGGGCTGACAAGTGGCAAGTGACATTCAGGCCACACAAATGTAGGAGTTGGTGTGTTTGCCGAGCTGGGAGGCTCAGCAGCCGCCGTTCTCTCCCTGTACAGGGTGACATCCTCAGTGCCGAGGAGCCTCCAGTGAAGCGACGATGTCTTGCACTGGTTCAAATTTATACAGAACATAGAAAAGTACAGCACAGTGCAGGTCCTTCAGCCCTCGATGTTGTGCCGTGGTCTGGTTTTTGCTATTTGCGGGAGGTGCCGGTTTCGGCTGTGTGTCGTAATGGCCGTCATATCGGATCTAATTCTGTGTGTTTGTTGATAGAGTCTGCGGATGAATGCCAAGCCTCCAATAATTCCCTGGCTGTCCCTCTGTTTGGCTTGTCCTGTGATAGGAGTGAACACCATTAGCAACGAAACAACACAACCAGATGTCCTCGATTTCACACCCACACAGGCGGGAAAAACCACACTTTCAACTGGGGCAACACAACTGTCGTTGGACAAGCCAAACAGAGGAACGGCCAGAGAATTTTCGGAGGCTTGGTATTCGTCTGCAGGCTCCATCAACAAACACATTGAATTTGACCCGATATACCAACCACTGCTTGGCACAGCCAGAGCCAGCACCTACCGGAAGCAGCAAAAACCAGACCACATACACTCATGCAGGGAGAGTGGAAACTGCCGATGCTGGAGAATCCGAGAAAACAAGGTATGGAGCTGGATGAACACAGCAGGCCAGGCAGCATCTCAGGAGCAGGAAAGCTGACGTTTCGGGCCTGGACCTTTCTTCAGAAATGGGGGAGGGGAAGGGGGTTCTGAAATAAATAGGGAGAGAGCGGGGGGCAGATAGAAGATGGATCGAGGAGAAGATAGGTGGAGAGGAGACAGACAGGTCAAAGAGGCGGGGATGGAGCCAGTAAAGTGAGTGTAGGTGGGGAGTTAGGGAGGAGATAGGTCAGTCCAGGGAGGACGGACAGGTCAAGGGGACGGGATGAGGTTAGTAGGAAGGAAATGGGAGTGGGGCTTGAGGTGGGAGGAGGGGATGGGTGGGAGGAAGGATAGGTTAAAGAGGCGGGATGAGGCTAGGAGGTAGGAGATCAGGGTGGGGCTTGAGGGGCATTGCAGGGAAACACTTACACTCGGTTCACACCAAACAACTGCACCTCCCAGTCGCGAACCATTTCCACTCCCCCTCCCAGTCCTCAGACGACATGTCCATCATGGGCCTCCTGCAGTGCCATTATGATGCCACCCGAAGGTTGTAGGAACAGCAACTCATATTCTGCTTGGGAACCCTGCAGCCCAATGGTATCAATGTGGACTTCACAAGCTTCAAAATCTCCCCTTCCCCCACCGCATTCCCAAAACCAGCCCAGTTCACCCCCTCTCCCCACTGCATCCCAAAACCAGCCCAGCTCATCCCTGCCTCCCTAACCAGTCCTTCCTCCCACCTATCCCTTCCTCCCATCTCAAGTTGCACCCCTATTTCCTACCTACTAACCTCTGTAAGACAGAAAAAATTACAAATAATTGAACACATTGGTTCAGAAAATGTTTGCAAGGATGTTGCAAGGGTTGGATGGTTTGAGCTACAGGGAGAGGCTGAATAGGCTGGAGCTATTCTCCCTGGAGCATCAGAGGCTGAGGCTTATGGAGGTTTATAAAATCATGAGGTGCATAGATAGGGTGAAGAGCCAAGATCTTTACCTCAGGGTAGCGGAGTCCAAAACTAGAGGGCACAGGTTTAAGGTGAGAGGGGAATGATTTAAAAGAGATCTGTGGGGAAACTTCTTATGCAGAGTGTGATGTGTGGATGGAAAGAGCTGCCAGAGGAAGTGGTGGAAACTGGGATAAACACAGCATTTAAAAGGCAGCTGGATGGAGACACGAATAGGAAGGGTTCAGAGGGATATGGGAAAACGCTGGCAAATGGGACTAGATCTCTTGAGGATATGTGGTCAGCATGGACAATTGGGACCAAAGGGTCTGTTTCCATGCTGAACAGCTCTCTGACGCTATGACTTTATGAAATTGGAATGCATGGAAAAGAATAATGATTAGGGAGATAACATTTTGAAGAACAAAACTCCGGACCACAAGGTGGAAGGGTATTTTCCTCACAGTCCTTTTGAATTTTTACCAAATGATCTGCTGCTCTCAGCTGGACAACAATATCATTAAATTCGGTGGTTGATCAGGTGAACTGAGGACCTTTCTTGCATATATTCTTCCTCTTAAGGTTTACAGTCTGTGTGGGACTGTACCCCAGTGAGAGCCAGTGTGTGTGTGTGGGACTGTACCCCAGTGAGAGCCAGTGTGTGTCGGACTGTACCCCAGTGAGAGTCAGTGTGTGTGTGGGACTGTACCCCAGTGAGAGTCAGTGTGTGTGTGGGACTGTACCCCAGTGAGAGTCAGTGTGTGTGGGACTGTACCCCAGTGAGAGTCAGTGTGTGTGTGGGACTGTACCCCAGTGAGAGTCAGTGTGTGTGGGACTGTACTCGAGTGAGAGTCAGTGTGTGTGTGGGACTGTACCCCACTGAGAATCAGTGTGTGTGGGACTGTTGGCCAGTGAGAGTCAGTGTGTTTGGGACTGTATCCAGTGAGAGTCAGTGTGTGTGGGACTGTGCCCCAGAGAGAGTCAGTGTGTGTGTGGGACCCTGTAACCCAGTGCAAGTCAGTGTGTGTGGGACTGTTGGCCAGTGAGAGTCAGTGTGTTTGGGACTGTACTCCAGTGAGAGTCAGTGTGTATGTGGGACTGTACCCCAGTGAGAATCAGTGTGTGTGGGACTGTTGGCCAGTGAGAGTCAGTGTGTTTGGGACTGTATCCAGTGAGAGTCAGTGTGTGTGGGACTGTGCCCCAGAGAGAGTCAGTGTGTGTGTGGGACCCTGTACCCCAGTGCAAGTCAGTGGGTGTGGGACTGTACACCAGTGAGAGTCAGTGTGTGTGTGGGACTGTACCCCAGTGAGAGTCAGTGTGCATGGGGCTGCACCCCAGTGAGAGTCAGTGTGTGTGGGACTGTACCCCAGTGAGAGTCAGTGTGTGTGGGACTGTGCCCCAGAGAGAGTCAGTGTGTGTGTGGGACCCTGTACCCAAGTGCGAGTCAGTGTGTGTGTTGGACTGTACCCCAGTGAGATTCAGTGTGTGTGGGACTGCACCCCAGTGAGAGTCAGTGTGTGTGAGGGGCCCTGTATCCCAGAGAGAGTCAGTATGTGTGTGTGGGACTGTACCCCAGTGAGAGTCAGTGTGTTTGTGGGAATGTTGGCCAGTGAGAGTCAGTGTGTGTGGGACTGTACCCCAGTGAGAGTCAGTGTGTGTGGGACTGTATCCAGTGAGGGTCTGTATGTGTGGGACTGTGCCACAGAGATAGTCAGTGTGTGTGTGGGTACATGTACCCCAGTGCAAGTCAGTGTGTGGGGGACTGTACCCCAGTGAGAGCCAGTGTGTGTGTGTGGGACTGTACCCCAGTGAGAGCCAGTGTGTGTCGGACTGTACCCCAGTGAGAGTCAGTGTGTGTGTGGGACTGTACCCCAGTGAGAGTCAGTGTGTGTGTGGGACTGTACCCCAGTGAGAGTCAGTGTGTGTGGGACTGTACCCCAGTGAGAGTCAGTGTGTGTGTGGGACTGTACCCCAGTGAGAGTCAGTGTGTGTGGGACTGTACTCGAGTGAGAGTCAGTGTGTGTGTGGGACTGTACCCCACTGAGAATCAGTGTGTGTGGGACTGTTGGCCAGTGAGAGTCAGTGTGTTTGGGACTGTATCCAGTGAGAGTCAGTGTGTGTGGGACTGTGCCCCAGAGAGAGTCAGTGTGTGTGTGGGACCCTGTAACCCAGTGCAAGTCAGTGTGTGTGGGACTGTTGGCCAGTGAGAGTCAGTGTGTTTGGGACTGTACTCCAGTGAGAGTCAGTGTGTATGTGGGACTGTACCCCAGTGAGAATCAGTGTGTGTGGGACTGTTGGCCAGTGAGAGTCAGTGTATGTGGGACTGCACCCCAGTGAGAGTCAGTGTGTGTGGGACCCTGTACCCCAGTGAGAGCCAGTGTGTGTGGGACTGTTGGCCAGTGGGAGGCATTGTGTGTGGGACTGTACGCTAGTGAGAGTCAGTGTGTGTGGGACTGTACCCCAGTGAGAGTCAGAGTGTGTGGGACTGTTGGCCAGTGGAAGGCATTGTGTGTGGGACTGTACCCTAGTGAGAGTCAGTGTGTGTGGGACTGTACCCCAGTGACAGTCAGTGCGTGTGGAACTGTTGGCAAGTGAGAGTCAGTGTGTGTGGGACTGTTCGCCAGTGAGAGTCAGTGTGAGTTGGCCTGTACCCCAGTGTGAGTCAATGTGTGTGTGGGACTGTACCCCAGTGAGAGTTAGTGTGTGTGGGACTGTTGGCCAGTGAGAGTCAGTGTGAGTGAGACTGTACCCCAGTGGGAGTCAGTGTGTGTGTGTGTGTGTGGGACTGTACCCCAGTGAGAGTCAGTGTGTGGGTCTGTACCCTAGTGAGTGTCAGTGTGTGTGGGACTGTACCCCAGTGAGAGTCAGTGTGTGTGTGGGACTTTATCCAGTGAGAGTTAGTGTGTGTGGGACGGTGCCCCAGAGGGAGTCAGTGTGTGTGTGGGACCCTGCACCCCAGTGCGAGTCAGTGTATGTGTGGGTCTGTACCCCAGTGACAGTCAGAGTGTGTGGGACTGCAGCCCAGTGAGAGCCAGTGTGTGTGGGACTGTAAGCCAGTGGAAAGCATTGTGTGTGGGACTGTACCCCAGTGAGAGTCAGTGTGTGTGGGATTGTTGGCCAGTGGGAGGCATTGTGTGTGGGACTGTACCCTAGTGAGAGTCAGTGTGTGTGGGACTGTACCCCATTGAGTGTCAGTGTGTGTGGGACTGTACCGCAGAGAGAGTCAGTGTGTGTGTGGGACTGTACCCCAGTGAGAATCAGTGTGTGTGGGACTGTTGGCCAGTGAGAGTCAGTGTGTTTGGGACTGTATCCAGTGAGAGTCAGTGTGTGTGGGACTGTGCCCCAGAGAGAGTCAGTGTGTGTGTGGGACCCTGTACCCCAGTGCAAGTCAGTGGGTGTGGGACTGTACACCAGTGAGAGTCAGTGTGTGTGTGGGACTGTACCCCAGTGAGAGTCAGTGTGCATGGGGCTGCACCCCAGTGAGAGTCAGTGTGTGTGGGACTGTACCCCAGTGAGAGTCAGTGTGTGTGGGACTGTGCCCCAGAGAGAGTCAGTGTGTGTGTGGGACCCTGTACCCAAGTGCGAGTCAGTGTGTGTGTTGGACTGTACCCCAGTGAGATTCAGTGTGTGTGGGACTGCACCCCAGTGAGAGTCAGTGTGTGTGAGGGGCCCTGTATCCCAGAGAGAGTCAGTATGTGTGTGTGGGACTGTACCCCAGTGAGAGTCAGTGTGTTTGTGGGAATGTTGGCCAGTGAGAGTCAGTGTGTGTGGGACTGTACCCCAGTGAGAGTCAGTGTGTGTGGGACTGTATCCAGTGAGGGTCTGTATGTGTGGGACTGTGCCACAGAGATAGTCAGTGTGTGTGTGGGTACATGTACCCCAGTGCAAGTCAGTGTGTGGGGGACTGTACCCCAGTGAGAGCCAGTGTGTGTGTGTGGGACTGTACCCCAGTGAGAGCCAGTGTGTGTCGGACTGTACCCCAGTGAGAGTCAGTGTGTGTGTGGGACTGTACCCCAGTGAGAGTCAGTGTGTGTGTGGGACTGTACCCCAGTGAGAGTCAGTGTGTGTGGGACTGTACCCCAGTGAGAGTCAGTGTGTGTGTGGGACTGTACCCCAGTGAGAGTCAGTGTGTGTGGGACTGTACTCGAGTGAGAGTCAGTGTGTGTGTGGGACTGTACCCCACTGAGAATCAGTGTGTGTGGGACTGTTGGCCAGTGAGAGTCAGTGTGTTTGGGACTGTATCCAGTGAGAGTCAGTGTGTGTGGGACTGTGCCCCAGAGAGAGTCAGTGTGTGTGTGGGACCCTGTAACCCAGTGCAAGTCAGTGTGTGTGGGACTGTTGGCCAGTGAGAGTCAGTGTGTTTGGGACTGTACTCCAGTGAGAGTCAGTGTGTATGTGGGACTGTACCCCAGTGAGAATCAGTGTGTGTGGGACTGTTGGCCAGTGAGAGTCAGTGTGTTTGGGACTGTATCCAGTGAGAGTCAGTGTGTGTGGGACTGTGCCCCAGAGAGAGTCAGTGTGTGTGTGGGACCCTGTACCCCAGTGCAAGTCAGTGGGTGTGGGACTGTACACCAGTGAGAATCAGTGTGTGTGTGGGACTGTACCCCAGTGAGAGTCAGTGTGCATGGGGCTGCACCCCAGTGAGAGTCAGTGTGTGTGGGACTGTACCCCAGTGAGAGTCAGTGTGTGTGGGACTGTGCCCCAGAGAGAGTCAGTGTGTGTGTGGGACCCTGTACCCAAGTGCGAGTCAGTGTGTGTGTTGGACTGTACCCCAGTGAGATTCAGTGTGTGTGGGACTGCACCCCAGTGAGAGTCAGTGTGTGTGAGGGGCCCTGTATCCCAGAGAGAGTCAGTATGTGTGTGTGGGACTGTACCCCAGTGAGAGTCAGTGTGTTTGTGGGAATGTTGGCCAGTGAGAGTCAGTGTGTGTGGGACTGTACCCCAGTGAGAGTCAGTGTGTGTGGGACTGTATCCAGTGAGGGTCTGTATGTGTGGGACTGTGCCACAGAGATAGTCAGTGTGTGTGTGGGTACATGTACCCCAGTGCAAGTCAGTGTGTGGCGGACTGTACCCCAGTGAGAGCCAGTGTGTGTGGGACTGTACCCCAGTGAGAGTCAGTGTGTGTGTGGGACCCTGTACCCCAGTGAGAGTCAGTGGGTGTGTGAGACTGTACCCCAGTGAGAGTCAGTGTATGTGGGACTGCACCCCAGTGAGAGTCAGTGTGTGTGGGACCCTGTACCCCAGTGAGAGCCAGTGTGTGTGGGACTGTTGGCCAGTGGGAGGCATTGTGTGTGGGACTGTACGCTAGTGAGAGTCAGTGTGTGTGGGACTGTACCCCAGTGAGAGTCAGAGTGTGTGGGACTGTTGGCCAGTGGAAGGCATTGTGTGTGGGACTGTACCCTAGTGAGAGTCAGTGTGTGTGGGACTGTACCCCAGTGACAGTCAGTGCGTGTGGAACTGTTGGCAAGTGAGAGTCAGTGTGTGTGGGACTGTTCGCCAGTGAGAGTCAGTGTGAGTTGGCCTGTACCCCAGTGTGAGTCAATGTGTGTGTGGGACTGTACCCCAGTGAGAGTTAGTGTGTGTGGGACTGTTGGCCAGTGAGAGTCAGTGTGAGTGAGACTGTACCCCAGTGGGAGTCAGTGTGTGTGTGTGTGTGTGGGACTGTACCCCAGTGAGAGTCAGTGTGTGGGTCTGTACCCTAGTGAGTGTCAGTGTGTGTGGGACTGTACCCCAGTGAGAGTCAGTGTGTGTGTGGGACTTTATCCAGTGAGAGTTAGTGTGTGTGGGACGGTGCCCCAGAGGGAGTCAGTGTGTGTGTGGGACCCTGCACCCCAGTGCGAGTCAGTGTATGTGTGGGTCTGTACCCCAGTGACAGTCAGAGTGTGTGGGACTGCAGCCCAGTGAGAGCCAGTGTGTGTGGGACTGTAAGCCAGTGGAAAGCATTGTGTGTGGGACTGTACCCCAGTGAGAGTCAGTGTGTGTGGGATTGTTGGCCAGTGGGAGGCATTGTGTGTGGGACTGTACCCTAGTGAGAGTCAGTGTGTGTGGGACTGTACCCCATTGAGTGTCAGTGTGTGTGGGACTGTACCGCAGAGAGAGTCAGTGTGTGTGTGGGACTGTACCCCAGTGAGAGTCAGTGTGTGTGGGACTGTGCCCCAGAGAGAGCCAGTTTGTGTGTGGGACCCTGTACCCCAGTGCAAGACAGTGTGTGTGTGGGACTGTACCCCAGTGAGAGTCAGTGTGCATGGGACTGCACCCCAGTGAGAGTCAGTGTGTGTGGCACTGTTGGCCAGTGGGAGGCATTGTGTGTGGGACTGTACCCTAGTGAGAGTCAGTGTGTGTGGGACTGTACCCCAGTGAGAGTCAGTGTGTGTGGGACTGTTGGACAGTGGGGGGCATTGTGTGTGGGACTGTACCCTAGTGAGAGTCAGTGTGTGTGGGACTGTACCCCAGTGAGAGTCAATGTGTGTGGGACTGTTGGCCAGTGGGAGGCATTGTGTGTGGGACTGTACCCTAGTGAGAGTCAGTGTGTGTGGGACTGTACCCCAGTGAGAGTCAGTGTGTGTGTGGGACTGTACCCCAGTGAGAGTCAGTGTGTGTGGGATTGTTGGCCAGTGAGAGTCAGTGTGAGTGAGACTGTACCCCAGTGGGAGTCAGTGTGTGTGGAACTGTTGGCCCGTGAGAGTCAGTGTGTGTGTGGGACTGTACCCTAGTGAGTGTCAGTGTGTGTGGGACTGTACCCCAGTGACAGTCAGTGTGTGTGTGGGACTTTATCCAGTGAGATTTAGTGTGTGTGGGACTGTGCCCCAGAGAGAGTCAGTGTGTGTGTGGGACCCTGTACCCCAGTGCTTGTCAGTGTATGTGTGGGACTGTACCCCAGTGAGATTTAGTGTGTGTGGGACTGCACCCCAGTGAGAGTCAGTGTGTGTGTGGGACCCTGTACCCCAGTGAGAGTCAGTGGGTGTGTGAGACTGCACCCCAGTGAGAGTCAGTGTGTGTGGGACTGCACCCCAGTGAGAGTCAGTGTGTGTGGGACTGTACCCCAGTGAGAGCCAGTGTGTGTGGGACTGTTGGCCAGTGGGAGGCATTGTGTGTGGGACTGTACCCTAGTGAGAGTCAGTGTGTGTGGAACTGCACCCCAGTGAGAGTCAGTGTGTGTGGGACTGTACCCCAGTGAGAGCCAGTGTGTGTGGGACTGTTGGCCAGTGGGGGGCATTGTGTGTGGGACTGTACCCTAGTGAGAGTCAGTGTGTGTGGGACTGTACCCCAGTGAGAGTCAGTGTGTGTGGAACTGTTGGCCCGTGAGAGTCAGTGTGTGTGGGACTTATCACCAGTGAGAGTCAGTGTGAGTGGGCCTGTACCCCAGTGTGAGTCAGTGTGTGTGTGGGACTGTACCCCAGTGAGAGTCAGTGTGTGTGGGACTGTTGGCCAGTGAGAGTCAGTGTGAGTGAGACTGTACCCCAGTGGGAGTCAGAGTGTGTGTGTGTGTGTGTGGGACTGTACCCCAGTGAGAGTCAGTGTGTGGGACTGTACCACACTGGGAGTCAGTGTGTGTGTGGGACTGTACTCCAGTGAGAGTCAGTGTGTGTGGGACTGTTGGCCAGTGGGAGGCATTGTGTGTGGGACTGTACCCTAGTGAGAGTCAGTGTGTGTGGGACTGTTGGCCAGTGGGAGGCATTGTGTGTGGGACTGTGACCCAGAGAGAGTCAGTGTGTGTGTGGGACCCTGTACCCCAGTGCGTCTCAGTGTATGTGTGGGACAGTACCCCAGTGAGAGTCAGTGTGTGTGGGACTGCACCCCAGTGAGAGTCAGTGTGTGTGGGACTGTATCCAGTGAGAGTCAATGTGTGTGGGACTGTACCCCAGTGAGAGCCAGTGTGTGCGGGACTGTTGGCCAGTGGGAGGCATTGTGTGTGGGACTGTACCCTAGTGAGAGTCAGTGTGTGTGCGACTGCACCCCAGTGAGAGTCAGTGTGTGTGGGACTTTACCCCAGTGAGAGCCAGTGTGTGTGAGACTGTTGGCCAGTGGGGGGCATTGTGTGTGGGACTGTACCCTAGTGAGAGTCAGTGTGTGTGGGACTGTACCCCAGTGAGAGTCAGTGTGTGTGGGACTGTTCGCCAGTGAGAGTCAATGTGAGTGGGCCTGTACCCCAGTGTGAGTCAGTGTGTGCGTGGGACTGTACCCCAGTGAGAGTCAGTGCGTGTGGGACTGTTGGCCAGTGAGAGTCAGTGTGTGTGGGACTGTACCCCATTGAGAGTCAGTGTTTTTGGGACTGTACCGCAGAGAGAGTCAGTGTGTGTGTGGGACTGTACCCCAGTGAGAGTCAGTGTGTGTGGGACTGTGCCCCAGAGAGAGTCAGTTTGTGTGTGGGACACTGTACCCCAGTGCAAGACAGTGTGTGTGTGGGACTGTACCCCAGTGAGAATCAGTGTGCATGGGACTGCACCCCAGTGAGAGTCAGTGTGTGTGGGACTGTTGGCCAGTGGGAGGCATTGTGTGTGGGACTGTACCCTAGTGAGAGTCAGTGTGTGTGGGACTGTACCCCAGTGAGAGTCAGTGTGTGTGGGACTGTTGGCCAGTGGGGGGCATTGTGTGTGGGACTGTACCCTAGTGAGAGTCAGTGTGTGTGTGGGACTGTACCCCAGTGAGAGTCAGTGTGTGTGGGACTGTTGGCCAGTGAGAGTCAGTGTGAGTGAGACTGTACCCCAGTGGGAGTCAGTGTGTGTGTGTGTGTGTGTGTGTGTGGGACTGTACCCCAGTGAGAGTCAGTGTGTGGGACTGTACCACACTGGGAGTCAGTGTGTGTGTGGGACTGTACTCCAGTGAGAGTCAGTGTGTGTGGGACTGTTGGCCAGTGGGAGGCATTGTGTGTGGGACTGTACCCTAGTGAGAGTCAGTGTGTGTGTGGGACTGTACCCCAGTGAGAGTCAGTGTGTGTGGAACTGATGGCCAGTGAGAATCAGTGTGAGTGAGACTATACCCCAGTGGGAGTCAGTGTGTGTGTGTGTGTGTGTGTGTGTGTGTGTGTGTGTGTGTGTGTGTGTGTGTGTGTGTGTGTGTGTGTGTATGGGACTGTACCCCAGTGAGAGTCAGTGTGTGGGACTGTACCACACTGGGAGTCAGTGTGTGTGTGGGACTGTACTCCAGTGAGAGTCAGTGTGTGTGGGACTGTTAGCCAGTGGGAGGCATTGTGTGTGGGACTGTACCCTAGTGAGAGTCAGTGTGTGTGGGACTGTACCCCATTGAGAGTCAGTGTTTTTGGGACTGTACCGCAGAGAGAGTCAGTTTGTGTGTGGGACTGTACCCCAGTGAGAGTCAGTGTGTGTGGGACTGTGCCCCAGAGAGAGTCAGTTTGTTTGTGGGACACTGTACCCCAGTGCAAGACAGTGTGTGTGTGGGAATGTACCCCAGTGAGAATCAGTGTGCATGGGACTGCACCCCAGTGAGAGTCAGTGTGTGTGGGACTGTTGGCCAGTGGGAGGCATTGTGTGTGGGACTGTACCCTAGTGAGAGTCAGTGTGTGTGTGGGACTGTACCCCAGTGAGAGTCAGTGTGTGTGGAACTGTTGGCCAGTGAGAGTCAGTGTGAGTGAGACTGTACCCCAGTGGGAGTCAGTGTGTGTGTGTGTGTGTGTGTGTGTGTGTGTGTGTGTGTGTATGGGACTGTACCCCAGTGAGAGTCAGTGTGTGGGACTGTACCACACTGGGAGTCAGTGTGTGTGTGGGACTGTACTCCAGTGAGAGTCAGTGTGTGTGGGACTGTACCCCATTGAGAGTCAGTGTTTTTGGGACTGTACCGCAGAGAGAGTCAGTTTGTGTGTGGGACTGTGCCCCAGTGAGAGTCAGTGTGTGTGGGACTGTGCCCCAGAGAGAGTCAGTTTGTTTGTGGGACACTGTACCCCAGTGCAAGACAGTGTGTGTGTGGGACTGTACCCCAGTGAGAATCAGTGTGAATGGGACTGCACCCCAGTGAGAGTCAGTGTGTGTGGGACTGTGCCCCACAGAGAGTCAGTGTGTGTGGGACTGTACCCCAGTGAGAGTCAATGTGTGTGGGACTGTTGGCCAGTGGGAGGCATTGTGTGTGGGACTGTACCCTAGCGAGAGTCAGTGTGTGTGGGACTGTACCCCAGTGAGAGTCAGTGTGTGTGTGGGACTGTACCCCAGTGAGAGTCAGTGTGTGTGGGATTGTTGGCCAGTGAGAGTCAGTGTGAGTGAGACTGTACCCCAGTGGGAGTCAGTGTGTGTGGAACTGTTGGCCCGTGAGAGTCAGTGTGTGTGTGGGACTGTACCCTAGTGAGTGTCAGTGTGTGTGGGACTGTACCCCAGTGACAGTCAGTGTGTGTGTGGGACTTTATCCAGTGAGATTTAGTGTGTGTGGGACTGTGCCCCAGAGAGAGTCAGTGTGTGTGTGGGACCCTGTACCCCAGTGCTTGTCAGTGTATGTGTGGGACTGTACCCCAGTGAGATTTAGTGTGTGTGGGACTGCACCCCAGTGAGAGTCAGTGTGTGTGTGGGACCCTGTACCCCAGTGAGAGTCAGTGGGTGTGTGAGACTGCACCCCAGTGAGAGTCAGTGTGTGTGGGACTGCACCCCAGTGAGAGTCAGTGTGTGTGGGACTGTACCCCAGTGAGAGCCAGTGTGTGTGGGACTGTTGGCCAGTGGGAGGCATTGTGTGTGGGACTGTACCCTAGTGAGAGTCAGTGTGTGTGGAACTGCACCCCAGTGAGAGTCAGTGTGTGTGGGACTGTACCCCAGTGAGAGCCAGTGTGTGTGGGACTGTTGGCCAGTGGGGGGCATTGTGTGTGGGACTGTACCCTAGTGAGAGTCAGTGTGTGTGGGACTGTACCCCAGTGAGAGTCAGTGTGTGTGGAACTGTTGGCCCGTGAGAGTCAGTGTGTGTGGGACTTATCACCAGTGAGAGTCAGTGTGAGTGGGCCTGTACCCCAGTGTGAGTCAGTGTGTGTGTGGGACTGTACCCCAGTGAGAGTCAGTGTGTGTGGGACTGTTGGCCAGTGAGAGTCAGTGTGAGTGAGACTGTACCCCAGTGGGAGTCAGAGTGTGTGTGTGTGTGTGTGGGACTGTACCCCAGTGAGAGTCAGTGTGTGGGACTGTACCACACTGGGAGTCAGTGTGTGTGTGGGACTGTACTCCAGTGAGAGTCAGTGTGTGTGCGACTGTTGGCCAGTGGGAGGCATTGTGTGTGGGACTGTACCCTAGTGAGAGTCAGTGTGTGTGGGACTGTTGGCCAGTGGGAGGCATTGTGTGTGGGACTGTGACCCAGAGAGAGTCAGTGTGTGTGTGGGACCCTGTACCCCAGTGCGTCTCAGTGTATGTGTGGGACAGTACCCCAGTGAGAGTCAGTGTGTGTGGGACTGCACCCCAGTGAGAGTCAGTGTGTGCGGGACTGTTGGCCAGTGGGAGGCATTGTGTGTGGGACTGTACCCCAGTGAGAGTCAGTGTGTGTGCGACTGCACCCCAGTGAGAGTCAGTGTGTGTGGGACTTTACCCCAGTGAGAGCCAGTGTGTGTGGGACTGTTGGCCAGTGGGGGGCATTGTGTGTGGGACTGTACCCTAGTGAGAGTCAGTGTGTGTGGGACTGTACCCCAGTGAGAGTCAGTGTGTGTGGGACTGTTCGCCAGTGAGAGTCAATGTGAGTGGGCCTGTACCCCAGTGTGAGTCAGTGTGTGCGTGGGACTGTACCCCAGTGAGAGTCAGTGCGTGTGGGACTGTTGGCCAGTGAGAGTCAGTGTGTGTGGGACTGTACCCCATTGAGAGTCAGTGTTTTTGGGACTGTACCGCAGAGAGAGTCAGTGTGTGTGTGGGACTGTACCCCAGTGAGAGTCAGTGTGTGTGGGACTGTGCCCCAGAGAGAGTCAGTTTGTGTGTGGGACACTGTACCCCAGTGCAAGACAGTGTGTGTGTGGGACTGTACCCCAGTGAGAATCAGTGTGCATGGGACTGCACCCCAGTGAGAGTCAGTGTGTGTGGGACTGTTGGCCAGTGGGAGGCATTGTGTGTGGGACTGTACCCTAGTGAGAGTCAGTGTGTGTGGGACTGTACCCCAGTGAGAGTCAGTGTGTGTGGGACTGTTGGCCAGTGGGGGGCATTGTGTGTGGGACTGTACCCTAGTGAGAGTCAGTGTGTGTGGGACTGTACCCCAGTGTGAGTCAGTGTGTGTGTGGGACTGTACCCCAGTGAGAGTCAGTGTGTGTGGGACTGTTGGCCAGTGAGAGTCAGTGTGAGTGAGACTGTACCCCAGTGGGAGTCAGTGTGTGTGTGTGTGTGTGTGTGTGTGGGACTGTACCCCAGTGAGAGTCAGTGTGTGGGACTGTACCACACTGGGAGTCAGTGTGTGTGTGGGACTGTACTCCAGTGAGAGTCAGTGTGTGTGGGACTGTTGGCCAGTGGGAGGCATTGTGTGTGGGACTGTACCCTAGTGAGAGTCAGTGTGTGTGTGGGACTGTACCCCAGTGAGAGTCAGTGTGTGTGGAACTGATGGCCAGTGAGAATCAGTGTGAGTGAGACTATACCCCAGTGGGAGTCAGTGTGTGTGTGTGTGTGTGTGTGTGTGTGTGTGTGTGTGTGTGTGTGTGTGTGTGTGTGTGTGTGTGTGTGTGTGTGTGTGTGTGTGTGTATGGGACTGTACCCCAGTGAGAGTCAGTGTGTGGGACTGTACCACACTGGGAGTCAGTGTGTGTGTGGGACTGTACTCCAGTGAGAGTCAGTGTGTGTGGGACTGTTAGCCAGTGGGAGGCATTGTGTGTGGGACTGTACCCTAGTGAGAGTCAGTGTGTGTGGGACTGTACCCCATTGAGAGTCAGTGTTTTTGGGACTGTACCGCAGAGAGAGTCAGTTTGTGTGTGGGACTGTACCCCAGTGAGAGTCAGTGTGTGTGGGACTGTGCCCCAGAGAGAGTCAGTTTGTTTGTGGGACACTGTACCCCAGTGCAAGACAGTGTGTGTGTGGGAATGTACCCCAGTGAGAATCAGTGTGCATGGGACTGCACCCCAGTGAGAGTCAGTGTGTGTGGGACTGTTGGCCAGTGGGAGGCATTGTGTGTGGGACTGTACCCTAGTGAGAGTCAGTGTGTGTGTGGGACTGTACCCCAGTGAGAGTCAGTGTGTGTGGAACTGTTGGCCAGTGAGAGTCAGTGTGAGTGAGACTGTACCCCAGTGGGAGTCAGTGTGTGTGTGTGTGTGTGTGTGTGTGTGTGTGTGTGTGTGTGTATGGGACTGTACCCCAGTGAGAGTCAGTGTGTGGGACTGTACCACACTGGGAGTCAGTGTGTGTGTGGGACTGTACCCTAGTGAGAGTCAGTGTGTGTGGGACTGTACCCCATTGAGAGTCAGTGTGTGTGGGACTGTACCGCAGAGAGAGTCAGTGTGTGTGTGGGACTGTACCCCAGTGAGAGTCAGTGTGTGTGGGACTGTGCCCCAGAGAGAGTCAGTTTGTGTGTGAGACCCTATACCCCAGTGCAAGACAGTGTGTGTGTGGGACTGTACCCTAGTGAGAGTCAGTGTGTGTGGGACTGTACCCCATTGAGAGTCAGTGTGTGTGGGACTCTACCCCAGTGAGAGTCAGTGTGCATGGTACTGTACCCCAGTGAGAGACAGTGTGTGTGGGACTGTACCCCAGTGAGAGTCAGTGTGTGTGAGACTGTTGGCCAGTGGGGAGCACTGAGTGTGGGACTGTACCCTAGTGAGAGTCAGTGTGTGTGGGAATGTACCCCAGTGAGAGTCAGTGTGTGTGTGGGACTGTACCCCAGTGAGAATCATTGTGTTTGTGGGTCTGTTGGGCAGTGAGAGTCAGTGTGTGTGGGACTGTATCCAGTGAGAGTCAGTGTGTGTGTGGGACCCTGTACCCCAGTGCGAGTCAGTGTGTGTGGGACTGTACCCCAGAGAGAGTCAGTTTGTGTGTGGGACACTGTACCCCAGTGCAAGACAGTGTGTGTGTGGGACTGTACCCCAGTGAGAGTCAGTGTGCATGGGACTGCACCCCAGTGAGAGTCAGTGTGTGTGGGACTGTTGGCCAGTGGGAGGCATTGTGTGTGGGACTGTACCATAGTGAGAGTCAGTGTGTGTGGGACTGTACCCCAGTGAGAGTCAGTGTGTGTGTGATTGTACTCCAGTGAGAGTCAGTGTGTGTGTGGGGACTGTACCCCAGTGAGATTCAGTGTGTGTGGGACTGTATCCAGTGAGAGTCAATGTGTGTGGGACTGTACCCCAGTGACAGTCAGTGTGTGTGGGACTGTTGGCCTGTGGGAGGCATTGTGTGTGGGACTGTACCCTAGTGAGAGTCAGTGTGTGTGGGACTGTACCCCAGTGAGAGTCAGTGTGTGTGGGACTGTTGGCCAGTGGGAGGCTTTGTGTGTGGGACTGTACCCTAGTGAGAGTCAGTGTGTGTGGGACTGTACCCCATTGAGAGTCAGTGTGTGTGGGACTGTATCCAGTGAGAGTCAGTGTGTGTGGGACTTTTGGCCAGTGGGAGGCATTGTGTGTGGGACTGTACCCTAGTGAGAGTCAGTGTGTGTGGGACTGTACCCCAGTGAGAGTCAGTGTGTGTGGGACTGTTGGCCAGTGGGAGGCTTTGTGTGTGGGACTGTACCCTAGTGAGAGTCAGTGTGTGTGGGACTGTACCCCATTCAGAGTCAGTGTGTGTGGGACTGTATCCAGTGAGAGCCAGTGTGTGTGGGACTGTGCCCCAGAGAGAGTCAGTGTGTGTGTGGAACCCTGTACCCCAGTGCAAGACAGTGTGTGTGTGGGACTGTACCCCAGTGAGAGTCAGTGTGCATGGGACTGTACCCCAGTGAGAGTCAGTGTGAGTGGGACTGTTGGCCAGTGTGAGGCATTGTGTGTGGGACTGTACCCTAGTGAGAGTCAGTGTGTGTGGGACTGTACCCCAGTGAGAGTCAGTGTGTGTGGGACTGTGCCCCAGAGAGAGTCAGTTTGTGTGTGGGACCCTGTACCCCAGTGCAAGACAGTGTGTGTGTGGGACTGTACCCCAGTGAGAGTCAGTGTTCATGGAACTGCACCCGAGTGAGAGTCAGTGTGTGTGGGACTGTTGGCCAGTGGGAGGCATTGTGTGTGGGACTGTACCCTAGTGAGAGTCAGTGTGTGTGGAACTGTACCCCAGTGAGAGTCAGTCTGTGTGGGACTGTTTGCCAGTGGGGGGCATTGTGTGTGGGACTGTATCCAGTGAGAGTCAGTGTGTGTGGGACTGTGCCCCAGAGAGAGTCAGTGTGTGTGTGATTGTACTCCAGTGAGAGTCAGTGTGTGTGTGGGGACTGTACCCCAGTGAGATTCAGTGTGTGTGGGACTGTATCCAGTGAGATTCAATGTGTGTGGGACTGTACCCCAGTGAGAGTCAGTGTGTGTGGGACTCTTGGCCAGTGGGAGGCATTGTGTGTGGGACTGTACCCTAGTGAGAGTCAGTGTGTGTGGGACTGTACCCCAGTGAGAGTCAGTGTGTGTGTGATTGTACTCCAGTGAGAGTCAGTGTGTGTGTGGGGACTGTACCCCAGTGAGATTCAGTGTGTGTGGGACTGTATCCAGTGAGAGTCAATGTGTGTGGGACTGTACCCCAGTGAGAGCCAGTGTGTGTGGGACTTTTGGCCAGTGGGAGGCATTGTGTGTGGGACTGTACCCTAGTGAGAGTCAGTGTGTGTGGGACTGTACCCCAGTGAGAGTCAGTGTGTGTCGGAATGTTGGCCAGTGAGAGTCAGTGTCAGTGGGCCTGTACCCCAGTGTGAGTCAGTGTGTGTGTGGGACTGTACCCCAGTGAGAGTCAGTGTGTGTGGGACTGTTGGCCAGTGCGAGTCAGTGTGAGTGAGACTGTACCCCAGTGGGAGTCAGAGTGTGTGGGACTGTTGGCCAGTGGGAGGCATTGTGTGTGGGACTGTGCCCCAGAGAGAGTCAGTGTGTCTGTGGGACCCTGTACCCCAGTGAGAGTCAGTGGGTGTGTGAGACTGTACCCCAGTGAGAGTCAGTGTGTGTGGGACTGCACCCCAGTGAGAGTCAGTGTGTGTGGGACTGTTGGCCAGTGGGAGGCATTGTGTTTGGGACTGTACCCTAGTGAGAGTCAGTGTGTGTGGGACTGTTGGCCAGTGGGAGGCATTGTGTGTGGGACTGTGCCCCAGAGAGAATCAGTGTGTCTGTGGGACCCTGTACCCCAGTGAGAGTCAGTGGGTGTGTGAGACTGTACCCCAGTGAGAGTCAGTGTGTGTGGGACTGCACCCCAGTGAGAGTCAGTGTGTGTGGGACTGTTGGCCAGTGGGAGGCATGGTGTGTGGGACTGTACCCTAGTGAGAGTCAGTGTGTGTGGGACTGTACCCCATTGAGAGTCAGTGTGTGTGGGACTGTACCGCAGAGAGAGTCAGTGTATGTGTGGGACTGTACCCCAGTGAGAGTCAGTGTGTGTGGGACTGTGCCCCAGAGAGAGTCAGTTTGTGTGTGGGACCCTATACCCCAGTGCAAGACATTGTGTGTGTGGGACTGTACCCTAGTGAGAGTCAGTGTGTGTGGGACTGTACCCCATTGAGAGTCAGTGTGTGTGGGACTCTACCCCAGTGAGAGTCAGTGTGCATGGTACTGTACCCCAGTGAGAGTCAGTGTGTGTGAGACTGTACCCCAGTGAGAGTCAGTGTGTGTGAGACTGTTGGCCAGTGGGGAGCATTGAGTGTGGGACTGTACCCTAGTGAGAGTCAGTGTGTGTGGGACTGTATCCAGTGAGAGTCAGTGTGTGTGGGACTGTGCCCCAGAGAGAGTCAATGTGTGTGTGGGACCCTGTACCCCAGTGCGAGTCAGTGTGTTTGGGACTGTGCCCCAGAGAGAGTCAGTTTGTGTGTGGGACACTGTACCCCAGTGCAAGACAGTGTGTGTGTGGGACTGTACCCCAGTGAGAGTCAGTGTGCATGGGACTGCACCCCAGTGAGAGTCAGTGTGTGTGGGACTGTTGGCCAGTGGGAGGCATTGTGTGTGGGACTGTACCCTAGTGAGAGTCAGTGTGTGTGGGACTGTACCCCAGTGAGAGTCAGTGTGTGTGGGACTGTTGGCCAGTGGGGGGCATTGTGTGTGGGACTGTACCCTAGTGAGAGTCAGTGTGTGTGGGACTGTACCCCAGTGAGAGTCAGTGTGTGTGGGACTGTTGGCCAGTGGGGAGCATTGAGTGTGGGACTGTACCCCAGTGAGAGTCAGTGTGTGTGTGGGACTGTACCCCAGTGAGAATCATTGTGTTTGTGGGTCTGTTGGCCAGTGAGAGTCAGTGTGTGTGGGACTGTATCCAGTGAGAGTCAGTGTGTGTGGGACTGTGCCCCAGAGAGAGTCAGTGTGTGTGTGGGACCCTGTACCCCAGTGCGAGTCAGTGTGTGTGGGACTGTACCCCAGTGAGAGTCAGTGTGTGTGTGATTGTACTCCAGTGAGAGTCCGTGTGTGTGTGGGGACTGTACCCCAGTGAGATTCAGTGTGTGTGGGACTGTATCCAGTTAGAGTCAATGCGTGTGGTACTGTACCCCAGTGAGAGTCAGTGTGTGTGGGACTGTTGGCCAGTGGGGGGCATTGTGTGTGGGACTGTACCCTAGTGAGAGTCAGTGTGTATGGAACTGTACCCCAGTGAGAGTCAGTGTGTGTGGGACTGTACCCCAGTGAGAGCCAGTACTGTACCCCAGTGAGAGCCAGTGTGTGTGGGACTGTACCCCAGTGAGAGCCAGTACTGTACCCCAGTGAGAGCCAGTGTGTGTGGGACTGTACCCCAGTGAGAGCCACTGTGTGTGGAACTGTACCCCAGTGAGAGTCAGTGTGTGTGGAACTGTACCCCAGTGAGAGTCAGTGTGTGTGGGACTGTTCGCCAGTGAGAGTCAGTGTGAGTGGGCCTGTACCCCAGTGTGAGTCAGTGTCTGTGTGGGACTGTACCCCAGTTAGAGTCAGTGTGTGTGGGACTGTTGGCCAGTGAGAGGCAGTGTGAGTGAGACTGTACCCCAGTGGGAGTCTGTGTGTGTGTGTGTGTGTGTGTGTGTGTGTGTGTGTGTGTGTGTGTGTGTGTGTGGGACTGTACCCCAGTGAGAGTCAGTGTGTGGGACTGTACCACACTGGGAGTCAGTGTGTGTGTGGGACTGTACTCCAGTGAGAGTCAGTGTGTGTGGGACTGTTGGCCATTGGGAGGCATTGTGTGTGGGACTGTACCCTAGTGAGAGTCAGTGTGTGTGGGACTGTACCCCGTTGAGAGTCGGTGTTTGTGGGACTGTACAGCAGAGAGAGTCAGTGTGTGTGTGGGACTGTACCCCAGTGAGAGTCAGTGTGTGTGGGACTGTGCCCCAGAGAGAGTCAGTTTGTGTGTGGGACACTGTACCCCAGTGCAAGACAGTGTGTGTGTGGGACTGTACCCCAGTGAGAGTCAGTGTGCATGGGACTGCACCCCAGTGAGAGTCAGTGTGTGTGGCACTCTTGGCCAGTGGGAGGCATTGTGTGTGGGACTGTACCCTAGTGAGAGTCAGTGTGTGTGGGACTGTACCCCAGTGAGAGTCAGTGTGTGTTGGACTGTTGGCCAGTGGGGGGCATTGTGTGTGGGGCTGTACCCTAGTGAGAGTCAGTGTGTGTGGGACTGTACCCCAGTGAGAGTCAGTGCGTGTGGAACTGTTGGCAAGTGAGAGTCAGTGTGTGTGGGACTGTTCGCCAGTGAGAGTCAGTGTGAGTGGGCCTGTACCCCAGTGTGAATCAGTGTGTGTGTGGGACTGTACCCCAGTGAGAGTCAGTGTGTGTGGGACTGTGCCCAAGAGAGAGTCAATGTGTGTGAGATTGTACCCCAGTGAGAGCCAGTGTGTGTGGGACAGTTGGCCAGTGAGAGTCAGTGTGAGTGAGACTGTACCCCAGTGGGAGTCAGTGTGTGTCTGTGTGTTTGGGACTGTACCCCAGTGAGAGTCAGTGTGTGTGTGGGACTGTATCCAGTGAGAGTTAGTGTGTGTGGGACTGTGCCCCAGAGAGAGTCAGTGTGTGTTTGTGGGACCCTGTACCCCAGTGCGAGTCAGTGTATGTGTGGGACTGTACCCCAGTGAGAGTCAGTGTGTGTGGGACTGCACCCCAGTGAGAGTCAGTGTGTGTGTGGGACCCTGTACCCCAGTGAGAGTCAGTGGGTGTGTGAGACTGTACCCCAGTGTGAGCCAGTGTGTGTGGGACTGTGCCCAAGAGAGAGTCAATGTGTGTGGGACTGTACCCCAGTGAGAGCCAGTGTGTGTTGTACTGTTGGCCAGTGAGAGTCAGTGTGAGTGAGACTGTACCCCAGTGGGAGTCTGTGTGTGTGTGTGTGTGTGTGTGTGTGTGTGTGTGTGTGTGTGTGTGTGTGTGTGTGTGTGTGTGTGTGTGTGTGGACTGTACCCCTGTGAGAGTCAGTGTGTGTGTGTGGGACTGTACCCCAGTGAGAGTCAGTGTATGTGTGTGGGACTGTACCCCAGTGAGAGTCAGTGTGTGTGTGTGGGACTGTACCCCAGTGAGAGTCAGTGTGTGTGTGTGTGGGACTATGTGCCGGTGAGAATTTCGGACACTGTTAAACCGCCATGGTAATTTTCCTGTCTTTCATGTTGGAATGAGCTACTTCACTTCCTTTCACTGAACTTGTGGATAGTCATTCTTCCTGAAATGAAAATGTTTTCCTGCCTCAGTCGCCCTGTTCGTTTGGACACCTGGTTGCTCAGCAACGCCCCATTTGCTCCCCCCTTATGTACCCTCTTGTGTACCTGAATCTCTGAAATGTTGTCCTCTCGGCTTTTCTCGTGATGAAAACCTCAGTTAAATGCATTTAGAAAATTTCCAGGAACCCTTATATCAGACGCAGAACTCAAAATGAAACTGAAGCCATGTCTCCCCTTCTTTACATGTGGAAAATCAGAAATGCAAATCAAGCATAAACCTCTGCATATCGATGTATGGAAAATATCGTTAATCTTTATCGCAGTTTTGGGATTTGAATATATATTGTGGATTTGAAAAAAATTGTTGTGTCGGGCCAGGTGGACAGGCGTGAGGCAATGAAATAATGGGTTAGTACCATCTCAAAGGGCTGAATGGCTTCCTTCCTGTGAGAATGAAATAGTGACTCCAGCCCCACTCCAACATGACATAGAACAGTACAGCACAGTCCCCTTCGGCCCATGATATTATCCCGACCTATTATCCAACTCTAAGATCAATCTACCCTGCATAATCCTACATTTTACTATCCTCCATGTGCCTACCCAAGGGTCTTTTAAATGCCCCTAATATGTCTGATCCCACTACCACTGCCGGCAGCGCATTCCACACACCCACCACCCTCTGTGTGAAGAACCTACCTCTGACATCTCCCATATACCTTTCTCCAATCACCTTAAAATTATGCCCCCTCGTGATAGTCATTCCCGCCCTGGGAAAAAGTCTCTGACTATCCACTCTATCCATGCCTCTCATTATCTTGTACACCTCTATCAAGTCACCTCTCATCCTTCTTCACGCCAATGAGGACAACACTCGCTCCCTCAACCTTTCCTCACAAGGCCTGCCCTCCAGTCCAGGCAGCATCCTGGTAAATCACCTCTGCACCCTCTCTAAAGCTTCCATATCTTTCCTGTAATGAGGCGACCAGGACTGAACACAATATTCCAAGTGTGGTCTGTTCAGGGTTTTATAGAGCTGCAGCATAACCTCACAGCTCTTAAGCTCAATTCCCCTGCCAGTGAAAGCCAACACACCAAATGCCTTCTTTACAACCCTATCAACTTGGGAGCAACTTTGACGGATCTGTAGATGTAGACCCCAAGATCCTTCTGTTCCTTCACACTGCCAAGAATCCTGCTAGTAACCCCGTGTTCAAGTTCGACCTTCCAAAATGAATCACTTCATTATTTTCCAGGTTGAATTCCATCTGCCACTTCTTTGCCCAGCTCTGCATCCTGTCAATATCCCATTGTAATCTACAACCACCCTCCACACTGTCCACAACTCCACCAACATTCGTGTCATCGGCAAACTTACTAACCCATCCTTCCGCTTCCTCATCCAAGTCATTTATAAAGGTCACAAAGAGCAGAAGTCCCCGAACAAATCCCTGCGGAACACCACTGGTCACCGAGCTCCAGGCTGAATTCTTTCTATCTACTACCATCCTCTGTCTTCAATTGGACAGCCAGTTCTGTATCCTGACAGCCAAGTTTCCCTGAATCCCATGCCTCCTTACTTTCTGAATGAGTCTGCCGTGGGGAACCTGATCAAATGCCTTGCTAAAATCCATAAACACCATATCCACTGCTCTACCATCATCAATGTGTTTTGTCACATCCTCAAATAATTCAGTAAGATGTATGAGGCATGCCCCTCACAAAGCCAGGCTGACTATTTCTCATCAAACTGTACTTTTCCAAACAATCACAAATATTATCTCTCAGAATCCTCTCCAATAATTTTCCCACCACAGAAATAAGACTGACTGCTCTGTAATTTCCAGGATTATCCCTATTCCCTTTCTTGAACAAGGGAATAACATTTGCCTCCCTCCAATCGTCTGGTTTTACTCCAGTGGGCAGTGAGGACATAGAGATTGTCGCCAAAGGGGCTGCAATCTCTTCTCTTGCTTCCCATAGCAACATTGGGTATATCCTGTCTGGCCCAGGGAACTTATCTATCCTCACGTTTTTCAATATTTCGAGCACATCCTCCTTCCTAACATTAACCTGTTCGAGCATATCTGCCTGTTTCATTCAGTCCTCACAAACATCAAGATCCCTCTCGCTGGTGAATACTGAAGCAAAGTATTCAGTAAGGACCTCCCCGTACCTCCTCTGACTCCGAGCGCAATCTCCCTCCACTATCCTCGATTGACCCTACCCTCACCCTGGCCATTCTCTTGCTCCTCACATAAGCATAGAGCACCCTGGGGTTTTCCTTGATCCTACCCGCCAAGGTTTTCTCATGCCCCATTCTAGCTCTCCTAAGTTCATTCTTCAGTACCTTCCTGGCGACTTTGTAGACCTCTAGAGCCCTGTCCGATCCTTGCTTCCTCAACCTTAAATAAGCTTCCTTCTTCCTGTTGAAAAGCATTGTGGCCAACCATTCAGCCACAGATTGGGAAAGATGGGCAATAAATACAAGTTATCTCAGAGGTGCCAATATCGTGAGAATAAGGAAGCATCAACCTAAATTCTGGAACATTGCCCAATGAAGACCTTTTGGCACTATGGAAGCAGAAAGTGCTGGAGAAACTCTGCAGGTCTGGCAGCATCTGTGGAGAGAGAAACCAGGTTAATATTTCGAGCACAATCTGACTCTTCTTCAGAAATGACAGGGGCCTGGAAAATGGTTTAGGCGGGGGGGGCGGGGGGTGGTATTGAATTGTTAGGGCGCCACAGGGAGGGCAGATAGGGGAGGAGAATGGGACAAGCTTTGAGGATTGAGGTTGTGCAGTTTGAGAAACTCAGGATTGAGACCATCAGGCTGGAAGATGCCAATGTGGAAAATGACGAGCTCTCCCTTGAAGATTGTGTTGAGCTTCTTCGGAACCTTGCAGCAGACCCAGGATAGAAATGCCAGCATGGGAGTCACGGGAGATTGTAGGAACAGTCAGCAGCTGGAAGATCAGGGTGAGTTCAACAGGCAGAGCGGAAGTGTTCCACAAAGTGTCCTCCTGGCCTGTGATAGTCTTGCCTGTGCTACACAGACAGCCCTGTGGGGGATTAAATCAACCAGATTGAGAGATGCATAAACTAAATGCTGCTTCACGTGAGCAGTGTAGTTAGCACCTTGTGTGAGTGAGGAGGTGAGTGCGTGAGCGTTCTACCATCCGCAATTACGTGGCAAGGAGCCGTGAAAGTAAGAAAAGGGTTTCGAGTGATTGGGGAGTGTGCCAGGGTGTGACAGAGGGAACGGTCCCTGCGGAATGCTGACAGGAAATGGGAAGGAGAGATATGTAAGGTAATGGCGTCCTGCTAAAGGAGATGGAATAGGAAAAGGATGTTTGTCGTAATATGGAGGGTGAAGATCTCTGATTGATAACAAAGTCAATCCCTTCCTGCTCCATTTTCCCACCAAACCCCATTGATCTTGCTGGGCACAGAGCAACAGGCAGATGTACTTTGTGCAGAGAGAGAGTGAAAGGGAGACAGCAGGAGACACAGGGACATTTGAAGCTGATGCTTAGTAGCTGGAAGCTGCGACAGCTGTCCCTGAAACCCCTGACCTGAGCTGAAGTGTGTGTGCAACCAAAGGATCTGCACAGTCCTGCTTCAGGGCAGGCCACGTGACACCCATACTAGCACAATCCCAGTCAATGCAGTGGCTGAGATATTCGCCCGCCCCAGTCACCAGAGACTTTCACATGAAGCTGTCAACATGAATATTACGTGAGAGCTGTCACTGACTATCTGCACGCTGCTGTCGAACGCACCGACTCCACTGACCATAGACACACTGCAGTCGCTTCATAGGAAATGGTTCTGATGTCAATTCACGAGTAAATATTGGTCATGGGATCACGGCTCTACAGTTTAATGGCTTACCCAAAAACGGCCCCTCCTATACTGCAGCATGCCCTCAGCGCTGACCCTCCGACAGTGCGGCACACCCTCAGCACTGACCCTCCGACAGTGCCCACTCCCTCAGCACTGACCCTCCGACAGTGCAGCACTCCCTCAGTACTGACCCTCTGACAGTGCGGCACTCCCTCAGCACTGACCCTCCAACAGTCCCCACTCCCTCAGCGCTGACCCTCTGACAGTGCGACGCTCCCTCAGCACTGACCCTCCAACAGTCCCCACTCCCTCAGCACTGACCCTCTGACAGTGCGGCGCTCCCTCAGCATTGACCCTCCGACAGTGCAGCGCTCCCTCAGCACTAAGCCTCCGACAGTGCCCACTCCCTCAGCACTGACCCTCCGACAGTGCCCACTCCCTCAGCACTGACCCTCCCACAGTGCGGCACTCCCTCAGCACTGACCGTCCGACAGTGCAGCACTCCCTCAGCACTGTCCCTCCGACAGTGCCCACTCCCTCAGCACTGACCCTCCCACAGTGCGGCACTCCCTCAGGACTGACCGTCCGACAGTGCAGCACTCCCTCAGCACTGTCCCTCCGACAGTGTGGTGCTCCCTCGGCACTGACCCTCCAAGAGTGCCCACTCCATCAGTACTGACCCTCCGACAGTGCCCACTCCCTCAGCACTGACCCTCCGACAGTGCGGCGCTCCCTCAGCACTGACCCTCTGACAGTGCCCACTCCCTCAGCACTGACCCTCCGACAGTGCCCACTCCCTCAGCACTGACCCTCCCAAAGTGCGGCACTCCCTCAGCACTGACCCTCCGACAGTGCAGCACTCCCTCAGCACTGACCTTCCAACAGTGCCCACTCCCACAGCACTGACCCTCCAACAATGTGGTACTCCCTCAGCACTGACCCTCCGACAGTGTGGCTCTCTCTCAGCACTGACCCTCCGACAGTGCAGCTCTCCCTCAGGACTGACCCTCCCAAAGCGCGGCACTCCCTCAGCACTGACCCTCCGACAGTGCAGCACTCCCTCAGCACTGACCCTCCAACAATGTGGTACTCCCTCAGCACTGACCCTCTGACAGTGCCCACTCCCTCAGCACTGACCCTCCGACAGTGCCCACTCCCTCAGCACTGACCCTCCAACAGTGCCCACTCCCACAGCACTGACCCTCCAACAATGTGGTACTCCCTCAGCACTGACCCTCTGACAGTGCCCACTCCCTCAGCACTGACCCTCCGACAGTGCCCACTCCCTCAGCACTGACCCTCTGACAGTGCCCACTCCCTCAGCACTGACCCTCCGACAGTGCCCACTCCCTCAGCACTGACCCGCCCAAAGTGCGGCGCTCCCTCAGCACTGACCCTCCAACAGTGCCCACTCCCACAGCACTGACCCTCCAACAATGTGGTACTCCCTCAGCACTGACCCTCCAACAGTGTGGCTCTCTCTCAGCACTGACCCTCCGACAGTGCAGCACTCCCTCAGGACTGACCCTCCCAAAGTGCGGCACTCCCTCAGCACTGACCCTCCGACAGTGCAGCACTCCCTCAGCACTGACCCTCCAACAATGTGGTACTCCCTCAGCACTTACCCTCTGACAGTGCCCACTCCCTCAGCACTGACCCTCCGACAGTGCCCACTCCCTCAGCACTGACCCTCCAACAGTGCCCACTCCCACAGCACTGACCCTCCAACAATGTGGTACTCCCTCAGCACTGACCCTCTGACAGTGCCCACTCCCTCAGCACTGACCCTCCGACAGTGCCCACTCCCTCAGCACTGACCCTTTGACAGTGCCCACTCCCTCAGTACTGACCCTCCGACAGTGCCCACTCCCTCAGCACTGACCCTCCCAAAGTGCGGCGCTCCCTCAGCACTGACCCTCCAACAGTGCCCACTCCCACAGCACTGACCCTCCAACAATGTGGTACTCCCTCAGCACTGACCCTCCGACAGTGTGGCTCTCTCTCAGCACTGACCCTCCGACCTGAGCTGTTGGGCTGGTTTATAGAGACAATAAGCGATAGTCAGTATTGAGGTGCAGACTGGAACCGAATCAAGGGGTTCAGGGTGGTTGGAACATCGCCTAACAGAACCCCAGGAGTGAGTTTCATGCTGGAATCCATTCGAGGGGTTAGGGTGGCTTACAAATAGAATAACAGATCCCCGGGAGGGAGATATTGGTGATGGCTGTGGATTTCTCTGCGGGGGAGGTTCCTTTGAGTGCATTGGTCAGGATATGATGGACTGCACACTGGCCCAAGTAACACCATGCAATTAGTAATAATAGGAGCTGCAGATGCTGGAGAATCCGAGATAACAAGGTGTGGAGCTGGATGAACACAGCAGGCCAAGCAGCATCAGAGGGGCAGGAAGGCTGGTGTTTCAAGATTGTCAGCCTTCCTGCTCCTCTGATGCTGCTTGGCCTGCTGTGTTCATCCAGCTCCACACCTTGTGACCACGCAATTAGCTATGTTTTTGACTAAGGACCAGCACTGTCATGGTGGGCTGAATGGCTTCTTCCAGTCTGTATGAATGCGTAATTGCTGCTTGGCAGAAGCTAGTCTTACATGAGCCCATTGATTTCTGACCAAGCTGTGAGTCCTCTCTGAATTGCTGTATCCTCGGGGCCATCCCTGATCGAATTTGCCAGGGTGACAATATACAAATAACATTAATCAAGGTGATAGAATCCCTGAACTCTCAGCAATTACAGTGTTCACTGTGAACCATAACAACAGCTTACTGCTGATTACGGAATTCATCCCTACTCTGAAATGATAGATAAATGCTCATTACATTGGAAGCCAGTTCTAAGGAGCATAAATTACCAGTCAGTTGAGGTCAATGCTGTGTGCCTGCTCATTCACAGCATCTGCATGAAATCCCAGCTGTCGAGAGCGGAACACTGACCACCAAAACACCCAGAACTTCCAACACTCTACGCCTATACCTGAGGAGATGTATCGCGAACCAACACCTGCCGGGACAGCACCGGGGGATTGAAAAACCACACAGGCAGCCTGCAGCAGCAGGCACTGACCAAGCATTAACTCAGCCAAAAGAGTGTAGCTAACCCCGTGCTGTCCCTGTTCTTGGAGTGTTTGATGGGGACAGTGTAGTGGGAGCTTTACTCCGTATCTAACCGCATGCTGTCCCTGTCCTGGGAGTGTTTGATGGGGGACAGTGTAGAGAGAGCTTTACTCTGTATCTAACCCCGTACTGTCCCTGTTCTGGGAGTGTTTGATGGGGACAGTCTAGTGGGAGCTTTACTCTGTATCTAACCACATGCTGCCCCTGTTCTGGGAGTGTTTGATGGGGGGGACAGTGTAGAGGGAGCTTTACTCTGTATCTAACCCCGTACTGTCCCTGTCCCTGGGAGTGTTTGATGGGGGACAGTGTAGAGAGAGCTTTACTCTGTATCTAACCCCGTACTGTCCCTGTCCCTGGGAGTGTTTGATGGGGGACAGTGTAGAGGGAGCTTTACTCTGTATCTAACCCCGTGCTGTCCCTGCCCCTGGGAGTGTTTGATGGGGGAACAGTGTAGAGGGATCTTTACTCTGTATCTAACCCCGTGCTGTCCCTGTCCCTGGGAGTGTTTGATGGGGGACAGTGTAGAGGGAGCTTTACTCTGTATCTAACCCCGTGCTGTCCCTGTCCCTGGGAGTGTTTGATGGGGGACAGTGTAGAGGGAGCTTTACTCTGTATCTAATCCCGTGCTGTCCCTGTCCCTGGGAGTGTTTGATGGGGGACAGTGTAGAGGGAGCTTTACTCTGTATCTAACCCCGTGCTGTCCCTGTCCCTGGGAGTGTTTGATGGGGGGACAGTGTAGAGGGAGCTTTACTCTGTATCTAACCCCGTGCTGTCCCTGTCCCTGGGAGTGTTTGATGGGGGGGACAGTGTAGAGGAAGCTTTACTCTGTATCTAACCCTGTGCTGTCCCTGTCCCTGAGAGTGTTTGATGGGGGGACAGTGTAGAGGGAGCTTTACTCTGTATCTAACCCTGTGCTGTCCCTGTCCCTGGGAGTGTTTGATTGGGGGGGATAGTATTGGTTAGATTACCAACATGGTCCCTTTTGAGTGAAATGTAGGAGCAATATGCCTGGAGAACCCTGGTCATCTTGGAATATTCAGGACCAACAAGGCAGGAAGAAAAGGCTCATCACAAGGACAAAGGGAGCCAAACAAAAGAGGGCAGGGGAGAGTTTGCAAAGTTTAGAAAGGAGCTTCAGTAATTAATTAGAAGAGCAAAGGAGATTTAGTGGGAACTGCAGATGCTGGAGAATCTGAGATAACAAGGTGTGGAGCTGGATGAACGCAGCAGGCCAAGCAGCATCATAGGAGCAGGAAAGCTGATGTTTTGGGCCTAGACCCAGCAAAGGAGGTGGG
>NC_081375.1:4827749-4892749 GCF_030684315.1 Stegostoma tigrinum | reverse complement strand
ATAACTTTCTAAACAAGAATTGGATAAATACTGAAGAAAATGTGACTGCACTATGGGGAGAGAGCAGGAGAATGGCATCGCTTGTCTCTTTCAAACAACCTCCACTGACTTGATGGTGTGTCGGCCTCTTTCTCATCAGTATATTTCCGAGAGTCTGCAACTTGTATTTATTCATGTTTCCTGGATCAATTACAATGTTGTCCATTCCAAAATAAGATGATTGTTCAGGCCAATCAGCAACCAGAAGACAGTGAATTCGAATTTTTCGGATTTATGGGTCTTTCCTCAAGTGTTATTGCTCCTGTAAATTGGCATTTGAGATGTGCACAGTAATTGAAGTCAAATTAAATGTGGAAATTGCTCAGTTACAGCCCGAGCACCAAAGGCATTTGTTAGCTCTCAGTGATTGAGGGAGATTAAATAAGTTTTTCCCACTTGCCTGGATGGGGACAGCTCCAACAACATTCAAGAAGCCTGGCACCATCCAGGACAAAGCAGCCACTTGATTGGCATCACGTCCATAAACATCCCACTCCCTCCCAGCACTGATGCACAGTAGCGGCAGTGTGTACCACCTGCAGAAATTCACTAAAGCTCCTCAGACAGCACCTTGCAAACCCACCATCACTTCCACCTGGAAGGACATGGGCAGCAGATACATGAGAAAACCACCTTTGATAACTATGGATGGTTTTAATGTGCATATGTATCGAGGGAAACAAATTAGTTACAATACCATACAAGAGGAATTCCTAGAGTGTGTGCATGATGAATCAATGCATTGAGGAACCCAACTGGAGATGAGGCCATCTGAGACCGGGTATTATGTAATCAGAAAGGGCAGCACAGTGGACTCACAGCGCCAGGGAACTGGGTTTGATTCCACCCTCGGGCGACTGTCTGTGTGGAATTTGCATATTCTCCCCGTGTCTGCGTGGGTTTCCTCCAGGTGCTCCGGTTTCCTCCCACAGCCCAAAGATGTGCAGGTCTAGAGTGGATTGGCCATGGGAAATTACTCAGAGTGACCAGGGTGGGAAATGCAGGGATAGGGTAGCGGGGTGGCTCTGGGTGAGACGTACTTTGGAGGGTCAGTGTGCATTCAATGAGCTGAACAGCCTGCTCCCACACTGTAGGGATTCTGGGTATAACTAGTAATGTGGTCGTGAGGAAGTCTCCCCATTAGTGGGAAGTGACTATAATATTGTAGAATTCTTCATTCGGGGTGGAGAGTGGGGTCATTTATTTTGAGAACATAGGTAGACCCACAATTCCATTAGGAAGGGAACTCCAGGATTTTGACCCATCAGGAAAGTGTTAGATAGAGTCTATAACAAAGGATGTCACAGCAAAGCATTTAGAATGACACAGAATAGAATAGAATATCCTTGTCACTCATACTCAAGTGCAGAAGTACAAGAGTACAGTGAAATGTTTACACTGTCATCTTACATGGCACTATCGCAGGTGCAAAGTGCCTTGTTACGAACCTTAGATATATAGAAAAGAAAATAAGTTGCATAACCTTGTGATCAGAGATAACGGGAACTGTAGAAGCTGGAGAATCCGAGATAACAAAGTGTGGAGCTGGATGAACACAGCAGGCCAAGCAGCATCTCAGGAGCACAAAAGCTGACGTTTCGGGCCTAGACCCTTCATCAGAGAAGGGGATGGGGAGAGGGAACTGGAATAAATAGGGAGAGAGGGGGAGGCAGACCGAAGATGGAGAGAAAAGATTCCCTGAGGTTGGTCTGGAGGGAGGAGGGTAACTTCTTCCAGTTAGGCATTGAGGTTAAAATTGTAGCAGAGATAACGGGAACTGCAGATGCTGGAGAATCCGAGATAATAAAGTGTGGGGCTGGATGAACACAGCAGGCCAAGCAGCATCTCAGGAGCACAAAATCTGACGTTTCGGGCCTAGACCTTTTCTGATGAAGGGTCTAGGCCCGAAACATCAGCTTTTGTGCTCCTGAGATGCTGCTGGGCCTGCTGTGTTCATCCAGCTCCACACTTCCTTACCCTGGAATAGTGTGAGCAGTTCTGGTCTCCTTACCTGAGGAACAATGTTCTCATTACAGAAGGAGTGCAGTAAAGGTTTGCCACATTGATTCCTGGGATGGCAGGATTGACATATGAGAGGTTGAGTCTGTTAGGGCTTCATTCACTGGAGTTTAGAAGAATGAGGGGAAATCGCAGAGAAACCTATGAAACTCCAACAGGTCCAGACACATTAAATGCAAGGAGACCATTCCCGATGGTGGGGGAGCCAGAACCGGGATCGTGGCTTTAGGATAAAGGGTAAAGCTTTTAAGACAGAGATGTGGAGGAATTTCTTCACCCAGAGAGTAGTGAGCCTGCGGAATTCATTATCTCAGCAAGTGATTAAGGCCAAAACATTGTACGTTTTAGAGAAAGAGTAGATATTGTTTCTCTGGCTAAAGAAAAAATTAAAGGGTATTGGGGACGGGAGATAGAGTTGAATGATCAACCATGATCAGATTGATTGGCGGAACAGAATCAAAAGGCCGAAGGGCCTCATCCTGCTCCTTTTCCAAATGTTTCCGTTTTACACGTAAGCAAAAACAGGTACAAAATATTCAGGCACAATAATTTCATTGTACTGCAAATGTAAATAATGCCTCCCTTGAATTATTTGTACAGCTCTCTCTCTTGCATCAGAAGCTAGTTCCTACTTTCGAAATAAACAGTTGTGGAAGTTGGGAATATGAAGCGAAAACAGAAAATGCTGGAAATATCTGGCAGTGTCTGTGGGGCAGGAAAACTAGTTAATGTTTCGGGTGAATAGCCTTTCCTTGGAGGAACTTGGTGGTAAAGCAGGACAGAACAAGACAAAAGAGAAAGGAGAGCAGTGGGGATGGGAGGGGAGAGAAAATGACTAAAGGAGCAATGGTAAAGAGGGTTAAGCCAAGAAAGAAATGGTGGGTTTAGAGGAAGGTGTGAAAGTGGCAATATTGCCAGGAGCTGCCAGGGGGAAAACGAGGAGTGGGTTTGGATCGAAGATCGGGAACCTAGTCCATTCAGCTCCCTTGAGCCTGTTCCACCATTCAACAAGATAAAACAAATTATATTTCTCAGATATAACATTAACAACTGATTCAGTGTCAAACTGTCATTCGTGAGAGAGAATTCCACACTCCTGCTACCCAAATTCCTGGGTAGAAGTGCTTCCTAATATCTCTCCCAAATGGTCTGGCCCTAAATCTCAGGTTCTTTCCTGGTTCTGCAGTCCCCAGCCAATGGAAATAGTTTATTGATGTTGATGCAGAGTCCTGAGGTTTTCAAGTCCCTCAGTTTAGATTCAATCCAAGTAATTTGTCAGCAACTGCAGATTGCTACTGGTTACTGTACACAGTTAGTTTGACGTGTTTAATGGAATCTGAGTACACTTTGATGAGATAGTGACGCAGAGATACCAGTGTGGGAAATTAAATGGACAGATGGTGGGGGGAGGGGGGGGGTGCGGAGAGGACATGGTTTTGATTTTGATAAAAGAAAACATTTTCCCAACACACTGTATGAAGCTGATGAATACATTCTGCTCTTTTGGGCTGGGATCGTCTTCAATCATTGGGTCAATTACACCTCAAAGGCATTGAAATGAAAGCTTTCTCCAGTGGGATCAGTCCTGCTCATTTTGCGGCCCGCTCAAAGCGTTTACTCCTTTGATGATTGGATTGTCAACAAACAACACAACAGATCACCCCCTCACCAGCATTGTCCCATCACAAGGTCACAACATTTCCAGGTGATGAATAACAGAAAGCAGGGTTTACCTCTCTCTCAGATCATTGACTACTGCTCTGTGGCGTTCCGTTTATTTCCTCGTTCACTCAGGCCTCAGATCTAATGTGATTTTACCTTATGCAGATCAATAGAGAACCTTGTTTCAATTATTCATTATTGGGATGTTGGTGTCTCTGGCTCGGACAGCATTCCCTAATTGCCATTAAGAATCAACCTCAGTGCCGTGGGCCTGGAGTCACAAATAAGCACTAAATTTCCTTCCCAGTAAGGTATTGCGGGACGGCACGGTGGCTCAGCGTAGCACTGCAGCCTCACTGCACCAGGGACCCGGGTTCAATTCCAGCCTCGGGCGACTGTCTGTGTGGAGTTTGGGGTGAACGTGGGGGTGCTCCAGTTTCCTCCCACAGTCCAAAGATGTGCAGGTTAGGGTGGATTGTTCAAGCTGTAGTGCCCAGGGATGTGCAGGCTGGCTGGGTTAGCTATTGTCAATGCAGGGCTCCAGAGACAGGGTGGGATGTCCTTTGGAGGGTCAGTGCAGACTCAATGGCAAAATGACCTCTGTCTGCACTGCCATGGTTCTATGACACTACTGAACCAGGTGGGTTTTTCTGACATTTGCCATTAGCTTATTAATTCCAGATTTTAATTATCAGGCTCAAACCTGCCAATGATGTCCCAGAACATTGGCCTGGAGCCCTCGATCATAATCCAGTGACAGTGTCATTACATCAAACCCTACCAGCGACCCCAACATGAAATCAGGCAGATCCTTTCAGGCAGCCTCAGACCCTGTCATTAGGCCCTCCTGCGGGACGGTTGTAATATCCACACCTCTGGACTAGGAGTCCCAGGTTCATGTTCTAGTCCTTCCAAAGGTGATTAGAAAAATAGTTTAATTTTTCTTAAAAATGTACAGCTCCTCAAATAATGAAAATCAATACTTTACAAAAGTTGCTGTTAAGTGAATCATACTTTCTCAGCAGTAAAATGTTCACAGAAGGTTTAAAAGTATGAAGCATGCTATCTAACACAGCTGGTGTCCTGCTACAGTTTTATTCCCTTTACTCAAAGAGAGATATAGTTACATTGGAGGCAACTCACAGGAGGTTCATTGGATCGATTCCAGAGGTGAGGGGGGTTGTCTTATTAGGACAGATTGAGTGGTTTAGACCTATACCCTCTGGAGTTTAGGGGAATGAAAGGAGATCGAATTGAGGTACAAAAGATGCAAAAGGGCATTGACAAAGTAGACATAGGGAAGATGAGCCCAATGTGGGACAATCTAGAATGAGAGCAATTTTGGAATGCCCTGAGATCATGGAATGTGCGATAAAAATGCAGTCTTTCTTTTCTTTGGTCAATGACTGAATGAATTGTGGGTTGGTGCACACAAACAGGCATTTCTGAATTGGCCCTCCACGATGGAAGATAAAGATATTTATCTGCTCTCCCTTATGTGCAAAATAGCAGTCACACACATATACTTATTCTCATTCATAAATGCTATCTGTCAGGAATTATTGTGAGATTATAACCGACTCTCTCTGATAGAAATTCATAAACATAGGTTAGTGAAATCGATAACATGATAAAAAGAGCTCCTTACAGCCTTATGGAACATAGCCCAGTCTATTCACTCCCAATGTTTCAGTTCCTCATGAACCATGAACCATTTTCACACTGTACACAATCCCAAATGCCCCAAACCCCTTCCCATTCACTCCCACTGTACACAATCCCAAATGCCCCAAACCCCTTCCCATTCACTCCCACTGTACACAATCCCAATGGACCCAAACCCCTTCCCATTCACTCCCACAGTACACAATCTCTATGGTCCCAAATCCCTTCCCATTCACTCGCACTGTACACAATCCCAATGGACCCAAACCCCTTCCCATTCACTCCCACTGTACACAATCCCAATGGTCCCAAACCCCTTCCCATTCACTCCCACTGCACACAATCCCAATGGTCCCAAACCTCTTCCTATTCACTCCCACTGTACACAATCCCAATGGCCCCAAACCCCTTCCCATTCGCTCCCACTGTACACAATCCCAATGGACCCAAACCCCTTCCCATTCGCTCCCACTGTACACAATCCCAAATGCCCCAAACCCCTTCCCATTCACTCCCACTGTACACAATCCCAATGGACCCAAACCCCTTCCCATTCACTCCCACAGTACACAATCTCTATGGTCCCAAATCCCTTCCCATTCACTCGCACTGTACACAATCCCAATGGACCCAAACCCCTTCCCATTCACTCCCACTGTACACAATCCCAATGGTCCCAAACCCCTTCCCATTCACTCCCACTGCACACAATCCCAATGGTCCCAAATCCCTTCCCATTCACTCGCACTGTACACAATACCAATGGACCCAAACCTCTTCCTATTCACTCCCACTGTACACAATCCCAATGGCCCCAAACCCCTTCCCATTCGCTCCCACTGTACACAATCCCAATGGACCCAAACCCCTTCCCATTCGCTCCCACTGTACACAATCCCAATGGTCCCAAATCCCTTCCCATTCGCTCCCACTGTAGTGCCATGATATACTGGTTAGCATGCTGGAAATCCAGCCTCACTATTTCTGCTATCATCATAAATGCTACAGACTTTAATGTAAAGCTTAAAATGTCCAGGTTTTCTGAGTTTCAGAGCCAGCTTGATAGTAAGCATGGACCAGGTGTCCGTACTTACCAAGATTAGCTTTTAATCACAAGCCGTCAGGCTCTAGCTGTAGGCAAACAGTTATAAACAGTCAGCATATTATGCTACAAATTAAGACTCTAATAAAACCCTTTTAACTGTTTTTTTCTGCACTCACAGGAACAGGCACCACACACTCACACAGGCACAGGCACAGGCACCAGCACAGGCACAGGCACCCGCACCGGCACCGGCACCGGCACAGGCACAGGCACCGGCACCAGCACAGGCACCGGCACAGGCACAGGCACCGGCACAGGCACAGGCACAGGCACAGGCACCGGCACAGGCACCGGCACCGGCACAGGCACAGGCACCGGCACAGGCACAGGCACCGGCACAGGCACAGGCACCGGCACAGGCACCGGCACCGGCACCGGCACAGGCACAGGCACACGC
This sequence comes from Stegostoma tigrinum, assembly GCF_030684315.1. NCBI lineage: Eukaryota > Metazoa > Chordata > Chondrichthyes > Orectolobiformes > Stegostomatidae > Stegostoma > Stegostoma tigrinum. The sequence continues at coordinate 4,885,862 of NC_081375.1, read as the reverse complement.
ACCGGCACCGGCACCGGCACAGGCACCGGCACAGGCACAGGCACCCGCACCGGCACCGGCACCGGCACAGGCACAGGCACCGGCACAGGCACCGGCACAGGCACAGGCACAGGCACCCGCACCGGCACCGGCACCGGCACAGGCACAGGCACCGGCACAGGCACAGGCACAGGCACCGGCAGAGGCACAGGCACCGGCACAGGCACAGGCACCGGCACCGGCACAGGCACAGGCACCGGCAAAGGCACAGGCACAGGCACCGGCACCGGCACAGGCACAGGCACCCGCACCGGCACAGGCACAGGCACCGGCACAGGCACCCGCACCGGCACCGGCACAGGCACCGGCACAGGCAACGGCACAGGCACAGGCACCGGCACAGGCACCGGCACAGGCACCGGCACAGGCACAGGCACCGGCACAGGCACCGGCACCGGCACAGGCACAGGCACCGGCACCGGCACAGGCACAGGCACAGGCACCGGCACAGGCACAGGCACAGGCACAGGCACCGGCACAGGCACCGGCACCGGCACAGGCACAGGCACCGGCACAGGCACAGGCACAGGCACCCGCACCGGCACCGGCACCGGCACAGGCACCGGCACAGGCACAGGCACCGGCACAGGCACAGGCACAGGCACAGGCACCGGCACCGGCACAGGCACAGGCACCGGCACAGGCACAGGCACCGGCACCGGCACTGGCACAGGCACAGGCACAGGCACCGGCACAGGCACCGGCACCGGCACAGGCACCGGCACCGGCACCACACATACTCAGACTCACACAGACACACTCAGACACAGACACACACTCACAGACACAGATGCACTCAGACACAAACACAGTCACACAGACACAGACGCACACTCACACAGACTCGCACTCACACTCACACAGACACAGATACACACACACTCACACAGACACAGACACTCGCACAGACTCACACTCACACAGACTCGCACTCACACTCACACAGACACAGACACATACACTCACACAGACACAGACACTCGCACAGACTCACACTCACACAGACTCGCACTCACACTCACACAGACACAGATACACACACACTCACACAGACACAGACACTCGCACAGACTCACACTCACACAGACTCGCACTCACACTCACACAGACACAGACACATACACTCACACAGACACACACACTCACACAGGCACAGATACACACACACTCACACAGACTCACACTCACACAGACTCACACTCACAAAGACTCGCACTCACACTCACACAAACATAGATTCACACTGAGACTCACACTCACACAGACTCGCACTCACACTCACACAGAATCACACTCACACAGACTCACACTCACAAAGACTCGCACTCACACTCACACAAACACAGATTCACACTGAGACTCACACTCACACAGACAGACACCACACACAAACAAATAGGGAAAAATAAATAACATAAACAGAAATTGCTGGAGATACTCAGCAGGTCTTGCAGCATCTGTGGAGAGAAAGCATAGTTAGTGCTTCAGACCCAGTGACCCTTCTTCAGAGCATTTGAGAGAAAAATAATCTATGAATGGAAAGAAACCAGGACAGTAACTCAATAATCTTTGTTCACCGCAACCTCACAGCACCAGGGACATGGGTTCGATTCCAGCCTCGGGCGACTGTCTATGTGGAGTTTGCACATTCTCCCCGTGTCTGCGCGGGCTTCCTCCCGCAGTCCAAAGATGTGCAGTCTCGCTGGATTGACAGTAGGAAATTGTCTGTAGTGTCTAGGTTGGGAAATGCAGAGGTAGGGTCGGAGGGGGGGTGCCTGGGTGGGATGTTCTGAGGGTCGGTGTGGACTTGTGGAGCCGAATGGCCTTTTTCCACACTGTTGGGATTCTAAGATCATTTGAACTGATTCCTGCTAGTGACCAGGAATCATCGTGACTTGCCTTTTCTGGATGCTTTCACTGCTTTGCGAAAGGGACAGGGTGGCTGCTTCATTAGTATCTGATGTATCATTTAAATGCCACTGCTTACAATAAATCCTGAAGCAAAGGTGAACATGCTTTACTGAAATTCAAAGTGGACTTTGACCATGGAGTCCAGAGAGACAGCTCCCATGCTTATGGAGATCAAAGCTCTCCCTCTATCTTGTTCCAACTCCAAATTGTTAATTTATCTGAGAACCAACTCCATGATTATTGGCAGGCAAAGGCCTTTGTTACTGGTAATTGGTCACTAGTCCATAGACCAACAAACTCGATGTTCGCCCCCAGCTGTATCTAAATGCAGAACTCCTCATCCCCGTGCCATCAGCAGCTCCTTCAGTTTCTGATTGTTCTAGCAGCTGCTTGGCCACTGCTTGCTATGATGGCCAGCTGACTTGTTCTTCCAAACACACAGCTGTAATTTAAAACACTGGTTTTTCAAACAGTTCTTCCTCATTTCAGTCCACAATTTAAATTAAAAAAGCTCAAAACTAAAAACACACTGTGTTTGCAATGGACCAAATCCCTTTCCAGTTATTTCCAATGCACACAATGCCAATAGGACAACGTTCCATGAAATTCAAACTAAGTATAGAAATGGCTAGTGCCCTTATTTATTTCCAATGTCAGGCTGAACAAGGGCCAGCTGTTGTAACAACAATGACTTTTGTTTGCAAGCCTGAATGACACCTCCATGTCCTTCCCTCCTGATGGTACTCATTCTTACTGCAAGGCTGAGCTAAAGTGTAGGGCTGACACACTATTGCCAGACAGCCATTCAACCATGGAGGGCATCACAGACAATCTCAATCCCAAACAGCTGAAGCGTTTCTGTTCTTTCCAGTGGGGTCTCTGGGAGACCTGGGAAGGCTACAGAGTCACTATCTCTTCCAAAAGGGAAACCTGGCTAATCCTGCCACAGCCAACACCATCTGCAAAATCAGTCACAGAATGGGGTCTAAAATGGGATCTGCTGAACATTGCAGAGTCACATCATCACAGCAGGTAGGAGTCAGATCAGAAAGAAATTGCATCGATAAAGCTGTATTCACAGAAAACAGTCAATCACTTGAGACACAAGGAGCTCCAAGACAGCTACAGAGAAAGGAGAAGCTAATGACGTTCGAAGCCATGCAATTCAGGGATAAAAGTTCAACAAAATACAATGGAGAGAAATCCCCGCAGTTATAAATGCAACAGTCGGGGATCTTACAAGCAACTGAAACAGAAGACAAGACCTCAGTTCAATAGCCCAACCAATAGATCAACAGTGCGGCACTCCCTCAGCACTGGCCCGCTGACAGTGCCCACTCCCTCAGCACTGACCCTCCGAAAGTGCCCACTCCCATAGCACTGACCCTCCGACAGTGCGGCACTCCCTCAGCACTGACCGTCCGACAGTGCGGCGCTCCCTAAGCACTGACCCTCCAACAGTGCCCACTCCCTCAGCACTGACCCTCCAACAGTGCGGCGCTCCCTAAGCACTGACCGTCCGACAGTGCCCACTCCCTCAGCGCTGACCCTCCGACAGTGCCCACGCCCTCAGCACTGCTTATGCTGCAGCGGTACAAAACTCTGGAGCGGCCGCACTTGGAGTATTGCGTACAGTTCTGGTCACTGCATTATAAGAAGGATGTAGAAGTTTTGGAAAGGGTGCAGAGGAGATTTACTAGGATGTTGCCTGGTATGGAGGGAAGGTCTTATAAGGAGAGGCTGAGGGACTTGAGGCTGTTTTCATTTGAGAGAAGAAGGTTGAGAGGTGACTTAATTGAAACATATAAAATAATCAGAGGGTTAGATAGGGCGGATAGGGAGACCCTTTTGCCTAGGATGGTGATGGCGAGCATGAGGGGGCATAGCTTTAAATTGAGGGGTGTAAGATATAGGACAGATGTCAGAGGTAGTTCCTTTACTCAGAGAGTAGTAAGGGAATGGAACACTTTGCCCGCAACGGTAGGAGGTCCGCCAACTTGAGGTACATTTAAGTCGTCATTGGATAAGCATATGGACGTACATGGAGATAATGGGAACTGCAGATGCTGGAGAATTCCAAGATAATAAAATGTGAGGCTGGATGAACACAGCAAGCCAAGCAGCATCTCAGGAGCACAAAAGCTGACGTTTCGGGCCTAGACCCTTCATCAGAGACGGGGATGGGGTGAGGGAACTGGAATAAATAGGGAGAGAGGGGGAAACGGACCGAAGATGGAGAGTAAAGAAGATAGGTGGAGAGAGTATAGGTGGGGAGGTAGGGAGGGGATAGGTCAGTCCAGGGAAGACGGACAGGTCAAGGAGGTGGGATGAGGTTAGTAGGTAGATGGGGGTGCGGCTTGGGGTGGGAGGAAGGGATGGGTGAGAGGAAGACCCGGTTAGGGAGGCAGAGACAGGTTGGACTGGTTTTGGGATGCAGTGGGTGGGGGGGAAGAGAAGGGCTGGTTGTGTGGTGCAGTGGGGGGAGGGGACGAACTGGGCTGGTTTTGGGATGCAGTAGGGGAAGGGGAGATTTTGAAACTGGTGAAGTCCACATTGATACCATTAGGCTGCAGGGTTCCCAGGCGGAATATGAGTTGCTGTTCCTGCAACCTTCGGGTGGCATCATTGTGGCACTGCAGGAGGCCCATGATGGACGTCATCTAGAGAATGGGAGGGGGAGTGGAAATGGTTTGCGACTGGGAGGTGCAGTTGTTTGTTGCGAACTGAGCGGAGGTGTTCTGCAAAGCAGTCTCCAAGCCTCCGCTTGGTTTCCCCAATGTAGAGGATGCCACACCGGGTACAGTGGATGCAGTATACCACATTGGCAGATGTGCAGGTGAACCACTGCTTAATGTGGAATGTCATCTTGGGGCCTGGGATAGGGGTGAGGGAGGAGGTGTGGGGGCAAGTGTACGCCCTTGACCACGTCTCCCGTATTTCCTGCAACACATCCCTCACACCCCGCCCCCGCCACAACCGCCCAAAGAGGATCCCCCTCGTTCTCACACACCACCCTACCAACCTGCGGAGACAACGCATTATCCTCCGACACTTCCGCCATTTACAATCCGACCCCACCACACAAGACATTTTTCCATCCCCACCCCTGTCTGCCTTCCGGAGAGACCACTCTCTCCGTGACTCCCTTGTTCGCTCCACACTGCCCTCCAACCCCACCACACCCGGCACCTTCCCCTGCAACCGCAGGAAATGCTACACTTGCCCGCACACCTCCTCCCTCACCCCCGTCCCAGGCCACAAGATGACATTCCACATTAAGCAGAGGTTCACCTGCACATCTGCCAATGTGGTATACTGCATCCACTGTACCCGGTGTGGTTTCCTCTACATTGGGGAAACCAAGCGGAGGCTTGGAGACCGCTTTGCAGAACACCTCCGCTCAGTTCGCAACAAACAACTGCACCTCCCAGTCGCAAACCATTTCCACTCCCCCTCCCATTCTCTAGATGACATGTCCATCATGGGCCTCCTGCAGTGCCACAATGATGCCACCCGAAGGTTGCAGGAACTGCAACTCATATTCCGCCTGGGAACCCTGCAGCCTAATGGTATCAATGTGGACTTCACCAGTTTCAAAATCTCCCCTTCCCCAACTGCATCCCTAAACCAGCCCAGTTCATCCCCTCCCCCCACTGCACCACACAACCAGCCCAGCTCTTCCCCCCCACCCACTGCATCCCAAAACCAGTCCAACCTGTCTCTGCCTCCCTAACCGGTTCTTCCTCTCACCCATCCCTTCTTCCCACCCCAAGCCGCACCCCCATCTACCGACTAACCTCATCCCACCTCCTTGACCTGTCCGTCTTCCCTGGACTGACCTATCCCCTCCCTCCCTCCCCACCTACACTCTCTCCACCTATCTTCTTTACTCTCCATCTTCGGTCCGCCTCCCCCTCTCACCCTATTTATTTCAGTTCCCTCACCCCATCCCCCTCTCTGATGAAGGGGCTAGGCCCGAAACGTCAGCTTTTGTGCTCCTGAGATGCTGCTTGGCCTGCTGTGTTCATCCAGCCTCACATTTTATTATCTTGGACGTACATGGAATAGTGTAGGTTAGATGGGCTTCAGATTGGTGTGACAGGTCAGCACAACATCAAGAGCCGAAGGGCCTGGACTGTGTTGTAATGTTCTATGTTCTATGACCCTCCAACAGTGCCCTCTCCCTCAGCACTGACCCTCCGACAGTGCCCACTCCCTCAGCACTGACCCTCCGACAGTGCGGCGGTCCCTCAGCACTGACCCTCCGACAGTGCGGCGCTCCCTCAGTACTGACCCTCCGACAGTGCTGTGTTCCCTCAGCACTGACCCTCCGACAGTGCTGTGCTCCCTCAGCACTGACCCTCCAACAGTGCGGCACTCCCTCAGCACTGACCCTCCAACAGTGCCTGCTCCCTCAGCTCTCACCCTCCGACAGTGCGGCACACCCTCAGCACTGACCCTCCGACAGTGGCCACTCTCTCAGCACTGACCGTCCGACAGTGCGGCGCTCCCTCAGCACTGACACTCCGACAGTGCGGCGCTCCCTCAGCACTGACCCTCCGACAGTGCGGCGCTCCCTCAGCACTGACCCTCCAACAGTGCAGCACTCCCTCAGTACTCACCCTCCGACAGTGTCCACTCCCTCAGCACTGACCCTCCGACAGTGCCCACTCCCTCAGCACTGACCGTCCGACAGTCCCCACTCCCTCAGCACTGACCTTCCGACAGTGCGGCACTCCCTCAGCACTGACCCTCCGAAAGTGCGGCGCTCCCTTAGCACTGACCCTCCGACAGTGCAGCACTGCCTCAGCACTGACCCTCCGACAGTGCGGCGCTCCCTCAGCACTGACCGTCCGGCAGTGCCCACTCCCTCAGCACTGACCCTCTGACAGTGCAGCGCTCCCTTAGCACTGACCCTCCAACAGTGCGGCACTCCCACAGTACTCACCCTCCGACAGTGCCCGCTCCCTCAGCACTGACCCTCCGACAGTGCGGCGCTCCCTCAGCACTGACCCACCGACAGTGCCCTCTTCCTCGGCACTGACCCTCTGACAGTGCCCACTCCCTCAGCACTGACCCTCCGACACTCCCTCAGCACTGACGCTCTGACAGTGTGGTGCTCCCACAGTACTGACCCTCCGACAGTGTCCACTCCCTCAGTACTGACCCTCCGACCGTGCGGCACTCCCTCAGCACTGACTCTCCAACAGTGCAGCGCTCCCTCAGTACTGACTCTCCGACAGTGCCCACTCCCTCAGCACTGACCGTCCGTCCGACAGTGCGGCACTCCCTCAGCACTGACCCTCCGACAGTGCGGCACTCCCTCAGCACTGACCCTCCAACAGTGCCCGCTCTCTCAGCACTGACCCTCCGACAGTGCCCACTCCCTCAGCACTGACCCTCCGACAGTGCCCGCTCCCTCAGCGCTGACCTTCCGACAGTGCCCGCTCCCTCAGCACTGACCCTCCGACAGTGCGGCACACCCTCAGCACTGACCCTCTGACAGTGCGGCAAACCCTCAGCACTGACCCTCCGACATTGCCCGCTCCCTCAGCACTGACCCTCCGACAGTGCCCACTCCCTCAGCACTGACCCTCCGACACTGCCCACTCCCTCAGCACTGACCCTCCGACACTCCCTCAGCACTGACGCTCTGACAGTGCGGCACACCCTCAGCACTGACCCTCCGACAGCGCGGCACACCCTCAGCACTGACCCTCCGACAGTGCCACACTCCCTCAGCACTGACCCTCCGACAGTGCCCACTCCCTCAGCACTGACCCTCCGACAGTGTGGTGCTCCCTCAGCACTGACCCTCCGACAGTGTGGCGCTCCCTCAGCACTAACCCTCCGACAGTGCCGCACTCCCTCAGCGCTGACCCTCCGACAGTGCAGCGCCCCCTCAGTTCTAATCAGGCTGGCATGTTGTCTAACAGAGTTTGCTGTGACTGAATTGTTTGTTATATTTCATCCTTTGCAACATCTGGAAGGATATGGGCAGCAGTTACATGGAAACGCCACCCACTGCACTTTCCCCTCAAGCCTTGGAAATACACTGCATTTCCTTCGGTGTCACTGGGTCACTATCCTGGAATTCCCCTCCAAAGGTAATGTGTGCAGCACATGGGCTGCAGTGACTTTGCGAATCAGTTTGCGACCACATTCTGAGAGGGCTATTAGGGATGGGCTGAAATGCTAATCAACCAGTGAGCCAAGTCCTCATCCTGTGACCAAATAAAAGAAACAACTGTTTCATTAGCTGGAGAGTGCTTTGAAATGTTCGGAGTGGTGAAATGTAAGAGTTATAACCATCGAATGAAGTAAAGCTATTAAAGATCACAGTGACCACTGTAAATGAAAAGCTTTCCCAAGAAGCATTAATCTATTTTTACTCTCCCCTTGCTCTCTGTAACCTTCTGTTTGATCAAATATTTATCCCACTACCTGGTGCTGCTGAAATCTGAGCAATTATCGCACGGCTATCATTGCTCAGCACCTCCTCATTAGAAATTCGAGCTCCTGCTTTCACACTGGGAGGATTTAGTGCACCAGGCAGCAGTGCACTCGGGATGGCTCATTAACCACTCTGCCTTTCCTCACTCAGCCCCTGTTGTGGCCTGGAGGAAGTGACCCTCCGTCCCATAGGCACTGATGCACCCCCCCTCCCCCCGCAAGACGGTTTAACTGTGAGGGGGATGCATCGCTGTGCAATAGTGCACTGTGTTCAGGGCATTGTGAGGCCAGGCTGATTACTCAGTTCAATTCCACCATTCCCCCTACCTTAAAATTCCGTTTGGGAACCCTGCAGCCCAATGGTATCAAAGTGGGCTTCACAAGCTTCAAAATCTCCCCTCCCCCCACTGCATCCCAGAACCAGCCCAGCCTGTCCCCGCCTCCCTAACCTGTTCTTCCTCTCACCTATCCCTTCCTCCCACCTCAAGCCGCACCTCCATTTCCCACCTACTAACCTCATCCCACCTCCTTGACCTGTCCATCTTCCCTGGGCTGACCTATCCCCTCCCTACCTCCCCACCTATACTCTCCTCTCCACCTATCTCCTTTTCTCCCCATCTTCGTTCTGCCTCCCCCTCTCTCCCTATTTATTCCAGAACCCTCTCCCCATCCCCCTCTCTGATGAAGGGTCTAGGCCCGAAACGTCAGCTTTTGTGCTCCTGAGATGCTGCTTGTCCTGCTGTGTTCATTCAGCTTCACACTTTGTTATCTTGGATTTCCCCTACCTTCCTCTCTCTCTCTCTCTCTCTCTCTATCTCTCTCTTTCTATCTCTCACTCTCTCTCTCTCTCTCCCCCTCTCTCTCACTTCCAGCACTTGGACAGCGACCATGAAGCAGCTGTTGATGCTGAACCTCTGTGTCCCCATCCTCGCCACACTGCCTCCCCACCGTCCCGGATACAGTGAGAAGGGAGTAGAATCTGTGCTGAAATTATTTGGAGAGTGGGTCAGTCCCTTTGTGTCACTCCTTTTCTGTTTGCAATGAGATCAGCGCAGTTCAGAGCCCTAACATTGAGTCGCACATTGTGTGTGGTACAATGCAAAGACACTGTGGGATTCTGGAGGTGTCCCACACTGTTAGTTGCATTCTTCTAAACGCCTGAGCTTCTCCTTCTCATTGATTGATGTGAGCTGCCCAAGAGAATGCTGTTTCTGAAAGGTCTCACTTTTTGCTTCACCTTCCGGTATGAATCAGCATTAGAAAGGACTGCATTGCTGCATCACTGCAGCTGCGCATTACTCCAAGATTGTTTTCGGTGCTGTGTTGCTGATCTCTCGCCGCACTCAGTGACAAAGTGATGTTGCTGGGGGCACCGAGCCTCCACAGTCAATGTCCCAATTTCTAACATTGTGTCATTTAGTACCAGGTACATCTCTGTGGCAGTACCGGATGTTTTCACTCTCCCTAGACAGTTAGAACATGGGGGTGATTTCACATTCCCCAGTCCAGGCTCGCATTCCCCAGGGTAGGAGTAGAACCAAACTCTCCAATGTTTCCAAAATCTGCCTGCTGTTCAGGGTGAGGCATGAGAGTTCTCAGGTGGGAGGAATTGCACTGCAACAGGGCTCCACCTGGCCCCGGGACCAATTCCTACTTCTTACCCAAAAGCACTTGAGAAAGATTATCTCTGAGATAATGGGAACTGCAGATGCTAGAGAATCCGAGATTACAAAGTGTGGAGCTGGATGAGCACAGCAGGCCCAGCAGCTTTTGTGCTCCTCTGATGCTGCTGGGCCTGTTGTGTTCATCCAGCTCCACACCTTGTTATCTGAGAAAGATCATTTGGTCATTTATGAGGCATGGACAGAGGATTGACCGGCCCACATGTGTAAATGGATCTTCTTCAGGTGCAAAGCTGTAACAAGTGGAGAGCCACAGGGATCAGTGCTAGGACCTGAACTTTCTGAAATTTATATAAACGATTTTAGATGAAGTGACAGAAAGTGCAGCGCTAACTTTGTTAAGTCAGCTGTGAAGTGGACAGGAGGAGTTTGCAGAAAGATATAGCTGGGTGAAGTGAATGGGCCAAGACATGGTCTCACGTAGGCTTTCTCAAATGTTGATTTCCACATCCCCTGCCTCCAAATGGGGCTTCACTGAGAAAGCACAAAGACAGGAGGAGAAAACAGATCTGCCCACATCACCCCCACGCCCGACCCGGGTGCTCCTCATCCAATCGCACAGCAGCTTTACTGCCTGTCACCATAGCAACAACAGCACAAGTTACTGATTGATATGTTTCGAAAACACCAAAGTGAAAAGTGAAATTCTCTGGCGATATTAACCAGAGAAATCATTTATTAAACTGTGAATGACATCTCATTGGCTGCAGGATGAATGCGAAAGCGCAGGAACTAAATACCATCACATTACTCAGTATTTAATAACAAGCCTTTGCATAGCCCAGTGTCTGCTTTAATCCTGAAAGTAATTTGTACAATCTATAAAATGTAGATTTGGTCTTCTTGCTCCAGCCCAGAATCCTGCCTCTCAGTCCAGCCCAGGCTGACAGAGCAGACGGTCACTTCGAGCTACCAGCTGGGACTGTCCACTTACATCATGCACATCACCCACAGTTTAGAAACCTCAAACTGGGTCCCTGTGCCTATTCCACAGGAATATTTGTCATGACAGTGATGGGAGGACAGCGTACTGTTAATCAAGCCCCGTAACTCCACCAGTCCACGACAAATAACTAATACTAAAGCTGCAAATTGCTCCCCTGTTGAACTGTTGCTCAGAATCACACTTTTCCCAGGGTTCTTTAATGAACTCAAAATAATCTGTTCTCTCTGAAACAAAATCCATTTCACAAAAAAATGTGGTAAATTTAGTAAACAACATAGCCCCTCTTTAACGTCAAAACACACACACTCACACAAATGTAAATCTTCTGTAGAGATGATATTTCCAACAGGCATAAGAGAAACACATTCTCATCGGCCAAATATCTTTAAAACGAGGGATAGGTTTTGATCAATTCTCATGGTCAATCTGATTGCTTGTTGACGAAATCGAATTGTGGACAGTTCGAAACTGATCGAATGGTTTTCAAGCAAATTTTGATTTGAATGAAATTCAAGCTGGTTCTCAGTGTTTGGAAAGTGACGCTCCAGCTTTTCAGAACTCACAAGGTAATCAAGATACTGAGGCCTACCAAGTGTCATTCGATAGTGCAGAACCCACATTTTGCTGAATCAAATGCAGTTTATGCAAACATTTAATCTTGCACTAATTTCATAAGAATATCGATTCCTGAGAATAGTCTGTTTTTATACTACAAGGAAGGAGAGAGCTGATTGGTTAGTGATTGGACTCTGATTGGTAGAGATGTTGCCACAAAGAAAGCATCCATTAACACTGATCGACAGTTAACTGCCTGGTTTTAAGTTAAAACACAGGCATGTTTGTTGAGTTGAAACAGACAGTGTGTGTGTACATATTCATTCAGTCATTCCAAGCATGATGCGCATGCCGGGTGTCCTGGGAGTGTTTGATGGGGGGGGACAGTGTAGAGGGAGCTTTACTCTATATCTAACCGCGTGCTGTCCCTGCCCTGGGAGTGTTTGATGGGGGGGACAGTGTAGAGGAAGCTTTACTCTGTATCTAACCGCATGCTGTCCCTGCCCTGGGAGTGTTTGATGGGGGGGACAGTGTAGAGGAAGCTTTACTCTGTATCTAACCGCATGCTGTCCCTGCCCTGGGAGTGTTTGATGGTGGGGGACAGTGCAGAGGGAGCTTTACTCTGTACCTAACCCCATGCTGTCCCTGTCCTGGGAGTGTTTGATGGGGGACAGTGTAGAGGGAGCTTTACTCTGTACCTAACCCTGTGTTGTCCCTGTCCTGGGAGTGTTTGATGGCGGGGGACAGTGCAGAGGGAGCTTTACTCTGTACCTAACCCCATGCTGTCCCTGTCCTGGGAGTGTTTGATGGGGCACAGTGTAAAGGGAGCTTTACTCTGTATCTAACCCTGTGCTGTCCCTGTCCTGGGAGTGTTTGATGGCGGGGGACAGCGCAGAGGGAGCTTTACTCTGTACCTAACCCTGTGCTGTCCCTGTCCTGGGAGTGTTTGATGGCGGGGGACAGTGCAGAGGGAGCTTTATTCTGTATCTAACCCTGTGCTGTCCCTGTCCTGGGAGTGTTTGATGGGGCACAGTGTAAAGGGAGCTTTACTCTGTATCTAACCCTGTGCTGTCCCTGTCCTGGGAGTGTTTGATGGCGGGGGACAGCGCAGAGGCAGCTTTACTCTGTACCTAACCCCATGCTGTTCCTGTCCTGGGAGTGTTTGATGGGGGACAGTGTAGAGGGAGCTTTACTCTGTATCTAACCCTGTGCTGTCCCTGTCCTGGGAGTGTTTGATGGTGGGGGACAGTGTAGAGGGAGCTTTACTATGTACCTAACCCTGTGCTGTCCCTGTCCTGGGAGTGTTTGATGGCGGGGAACAGTGCAGAGGGAGCTTTACTCTGTATCTAACCCTGTGCTGTCCCTGTCCTGGGAGTGTTTGATGAGGGACAGTGCAGAGGGAGCTTTACTCTGTATCTAACCCTGTGCTGTCCCTGTCCTGGGAGTGTTTGATGGCAGGGGACAGTGTAGAGGGAGCTTTACTCTGTATCTAACCCCTTGCTGTGCCTGCCCTGGGAGAGTTTGATGTGGGGACAGTGTAGAAGGAGCTTTACTGTGTATCTAACCCCGTGCTGCCCCTGTCCTGGGAGTGTTTGATGGGGGGAAAATGTGTAGAGAGAGGTCTACCGTGAGCCGTACCTGTGCCTGAGAGAGAGGTTGGGAAATGACAATTCATCGCTGAGTCCCTGAGGGATTGACTGTGAGACATGAGCTTTTCTGTTGAGTTTCACGTAAAAAGGTATTTGATGTGTTTGTGTTCAGAGAGTGTGCTAAGTCATGACTGCAGCAGTGTTACAGTTTCTTTGCTGGGTGTCAGCGTAAATCACAAAATGGAATCAGATTGCTGGGCGTGAAGAAAGGAGTCAGTTTTTTCTGGTATGTGTGGAGACATGGGCTCATTGTTAAATGGTGTTAAAAAATACATCACAGATAATTCTCTGACGCATTTGAGATGAGAAGTGGCTTATGAAGTTAACAGAATCTTGACACTGCTTAAATCCGACAGTGTCAGTCAGCACAGAACCTCCTCATCTTTCTACTTCTTTTCCGATTTGAAAGTCTCTGGGACTGGAGCTGAGTTTGTTCCTCTCTCCGCCCTCACTTGCCCCCACCCCACCCCGCAGCTTCCCAGCCGGCTTCCACATTTCACCATTCTGTGTCTGTAATCCCTGCAGCGCTGACAAAGAGAGTGAGTGCCAATGGGGGAGGCGATGGCCTGGTGGTATTGTCGCTGGACCATTAATCCAGATAATGACCTGGATTTGAATCCCGTCGCGCAAGTGGTGGGAATTTCCATTCAGTAAAATATCTGGAATTAAGAGTCTATTAATGTCCGTGAATTCATTGAAGATTGTTGGAGGGGGAGAATCCCATCTGGTTCACTAATGCCCCTTTAGGGAAAGTTATTGTCTAGTCTGGCTGATATGGGACATGGAAACACAGAGTCTGGGCAATTAGGGAGGGGTAATAAATGCTGCCTGGTTGGTGATGGCCCAGTTCCTGTGAATGAGTAATGGGCGATAAAACTTTCTTCCCCCATTGGTTGGCCAGAACAGATCCCATGGTATGATTCCAAAGGGAAAACAAGGGTCAAAAACAGAAGTTGCTGGAAAAGCTCAGCAGGTCTGGCAGCATCTGTGAAGGAGAAAACAGAGTTAACATTTCGGGTCCCGTGACCCTTCCCCAGAACTGAACAATCGGACCCAATATGTTAACTCTGATATTTTTCCTTCACAGATGCTGCCAGACCAGCTGAGCTTTTCCAGCAACTTCGGTTTTTGATGGCAGTAGCTCTGTTCGAATTCTCCTGATTCCAGAGTTTTGTCTCGCGGCTTTCACCAGGCTGTGAAACTACAGCAGCTGCACCAATCGGAACCCAGTCACAATCCTTCCAGAGCCAGTGAATGTGGAGCTGGAAAAGCACAGCATGTCAGACAGTATCTGAGGAATGGGGAAAGCAAGGCTTTATCCCAAAACTCTCCTCTCCCGCTCCTCGGATACTGTCTGACCTGCCGTGCTTTTCCAGCTCCACATTTATTTACTGTAGCTTCCAGCATCTGCAGTCCTTACTGGGAATTTCCTTACCCTGGGAATCCCTGACCTCTAGCTATACATACCCTGCAGAGAAAGGAAGCGATGTGCAAAAGAAGTGAGGGTGATGTGAGAATTAAGCCATTCTCACACTGCAAGGAGTGAGGGTGCAGGATGCATGCCCCAGGAGCGGTGGGGTGGGGGCAGGTTAACTTGGAGACAGAATCCGATGTTTATTCGAATGGAAACGGAGTGCTGGGATAGCGAGGAAAGGTTTGGGGATTCACACAAAGGGATAGAATCGGTGCGAGCAGGATTGGCAGAATGTTCTCTTTCAGTGCCACAATGGTTGGGTGATTTCTGTTATCAGACCTTTGTCCCAAAGGTTCAGGCCATTCAGCCCATCAAGCTTGTGATCATTCTGCTGTTAATTCCATGTGGCCACCTTGGATCTGCAACTGTTCCGAGCCCAGGAACCAGGTTCGAATCCCGCCACAGCAGATGGTGGAATGTGAATTCAATAAGGAATTAATCTGGAATTAAGAGTCTGATGATGACCATGATTCCATCATCGATTGTTGGCAAACCCATCTGGTTCACTAATGCCCTTAGGGAAGGAAACTGCCATCCTTACCTGGCCTGGCCCACACGTGACTCCCAGACCCACAGCAATGTGGTTGACCCTTAACTGTTCTCTGGGCAATGAAGGATGGGCAATAAATGTTGGCCTAGCCAGTGATACCCTCATCCTATGAATGAATAAAGAAAAAAATTCATAGCGAGGCATCAGGATAAACCATTCACTTTGATGTTTCCCACAGATACCCCTTTGTGTGATGAACCGCTCCATGCTATCACTGCTGAAGACTCTCCTTTTAAGGTTTTGCCCCCCTTTTGTAGAATACACCCGCCCCATGGTCTCCAACCCTCTCTATTGGTTCCATGAATAATCCTCACCACCTTCATGGCTGGGCAGTCACTGGGATATAAGACTGTACTGGGCCCGAGGCTCTGGAATTCCATCCCGAAACCTTCAACCACTCTTTGTCGCTGTTTTAACCATTTTAACCCAAAGACGGGTTGATCAGCAGGTGAGTTAATTGAGTTCATGGAGGAAGTTGGGCAGACCCTCTGGACTCCTGCCCCCACCACCCCCCCCGCCCCCACCAACTCCCCACCCCAGGCACTGGGTCATGGCCACTTGGGATCTGGACATCGGATAGAAACTGAGGGCTAGACAGAATGTGGGAGCAAATTACTGCAGATGCTGGGATCTGTACTGACCACACAGATGCTGGGGATCACAGCAGGCCAGGCAGCATCCATGGGGTAAGAGAGAGCAAGCTCACATTTCGAGTCTAGACGCTGCAGTGTTCCAGTGAATCACAGCGCACACTGGAGGAACAACATCTCATCTTCACACTCGGCACTTCACAGCCTCTGGGCTCAATATTGAGTTCATCACCTTCAGAATGTGAACCCACTCCTTCCCTTTCCTTTAGTTTTGTTTGTTACATTCCCTGTCTTCCTCTCTCCCCTCTGCCCACCCAAACCCCCCCCCCAAAACCCCTCCCCAGTTGTGCTGTCTGTCCTTCCCAGCCTGGCAGTTAGACACACTATCGTTCTGCCTTTCTCACATTCCCATCACTTAATCTGCACTATCGACATCCTTCACCTGCGATACGCCAACACCCTCCCCCAAATATAGCATAAATGCTGCTCCCTCCCCACTTCACATCAGCTCTGATGAACAGTCATCTAGACTCGAAACATTCGTTTGCCCTCTCTCCACGGATGCTGCCTGACCCTCAGTGATCACCAGCATTTGTTGTTTAATGACTACAAAGAAGGCCTGCCCGCTACAGTTGAATAGCCAACATTTACAATCTCAAGGCCTCGGCATGAGAGGCCAAAGGAACTGCTGGAACCAAATTGTGTGTCAGATCGGGAGGTTCAAGAGAAAATATCGAAGGGAGAAAGTCAGGGCCTTTAAAGGTTTGAATTAAACCATCACCAGCCTCTGACGAACCAGACGGCCCGGGGAGGGGAGTGGTTTTCTGAGGCACAATTGCACAGCAGTTCCACAGGAACAGCCTCTCCCCGCACTCCACCCACACCAACAGGGGCTGTCCCCATTGTGACGGACTGTCTGAGGACGGCAGCGAGTGTGAGACCCTCCAGGAGGGTGATGGAGGGGTAACAAGGAGGGAGAGATCAGCAGCACAGGGTAAGTGTACGGGCAGCAAAGTGAGAGGGTGCACAGTGAAGGGGCAGAAATGTGAGGTAGAACAGAGAACACAGAGCACAGAGCACAGAACATAGAACACAGAACATAGAACATAGAACACAGAACATAGAACACAGAACACAGAACATAGAACATAGAACATAGAACACAGAACACAGAACATAGAACACAGAACATAGAACATAGAACATAGAACATAGAACACAGAACACAGAACATAGAACACAGAACACAGAACATAGAACATAGAACACAGAACATAGAACATAGAACATAGAACACAGAACACAGAACACAGAACATAGAACATAGAACATAGAACACAGAACATAGAACATAGAACATAGAACATAGAACACAGAACACAGAACATAGAACATAGAACATAGAACACAGAACATAGAACACAGAACATAGAACACAGAGCACAGAACACAGAACACAGAACATAGAACATAGAGCACAGAACATAGAACTCAGAACATAGAACACAGAACACAGAACACAGAGCACAGAACACAGAGCACAGAACACAGAACACAGAACACAGAACATAGAGCACAGAACACAGAACACAGAGCATAGAACATAGAACACAGAACACAGAACATAGAACATAGAACACAGAACATAGAACATAGAACATAGAACACAGAACATAGAACGTTGAACATAGAACATAGAACACAGAACATAGAACACAGAACACAGAACACAGAACACAGAGCACAGAACATAGAACATAGAGCACAGAACATAGAACTCAGAACATAGAACACAGAACACAGAGCATAGAACACAGAACACAGAACACAGAACATAGAGCACAGAACATAGAACACAGAACATAGAACACAGAGCACAGAACACAGAACACAGAGCATAGAACACAGAACACAGAACATAGAGCACAGAACATAGAACACAGAACATAGAACACAGAGCACAGAACACAGAACACAGAACACAGAACATAGAACACAGAACACAGAACACAGAACATAGAACACAGAACACAGAGCACAGAACACAGAGCACAGAACACAGAGCATAGAACAGTACAGCACAGTACAGGCCCTTCGGCCCATGAGGTAGAACATAGAACATAAAACACAGAACATAGTACACAGAACACAGAACACACAACACAGAACACAGAACACAGAACATAGAACACAGAACACACAACACAGAGCATAGAACAGTACAGCACAGTACAGGCCCTTCGGCCCATGAGGTAGAACATAGAACACAGAACATAGTACACAGAACACAGAACACACAACACAGAACACAGAACACAGAACATAGAACATAGCGCACAGAACATAGAACTCAGAACATAAAACATAGAACGCAGAACACAGAACACACAACACAGAACATAAAACATTCAACATAGAACACAGAACACACAACACAGAACACAGAACACAGAACATAGAACACAGAACACAGAACATAGAACTCAGAACATAGAACACAGAACACAGAACACAGAACTTAGAGCACAGAACATAGAACACAGAACATAGAACACAGAACACAGATCATAGAACACAGAGCACAGAACACAGAACATAGAACAGTACAGCACAGTACAGGCCCTTCGGCCCATGACGTAGAACATAGAACACAGAACATAGGATATAAAACATAGAACACAGAACATAGGACACAGAACATAGAACACAGAGCACAGAACACAGAGCACAGAACATAGAACATAGAGCACAGAACATAGAACTCAGAACATAGAACACAGAACACAGAGCATAGAACACAGAACACAGAACACAGAACATAGAGCACAGAACATAGAACACAGAACATAGAACACAGAGCACAGAACACAGAACACAGAGCATAGAACACAGAACACAGAACATAGAGCACAGAACATAGAACACAGAACATAGAACACAGAGCACAGAACACAGAACACAGAACACAGAACATAGAACACAGAACACAGAACACAGAACATAGAACACAGAACACAGAGCACAGAACACAGAGCACAGAACACAGAGCATAGAACAGTACAGCACAGTACAGGCCCTTCGGCCCATGAGGTAGAACATAGAACATAAAACACAGAACATAGTACACAGAACACAGAACACACAACACAGAACACAGAACACAGAACATAGAACACAGAACACACAACACAGAGCATAGAACAGTACAGCACAGTACAGGCCCTTCGGCCCATGAGGTAGAACATAGAACACAGAACATAGTACACAGAACACAGAACACACAACACAGAACACAGAACACAGAACATAGAACATAGCGCACAGAACATAGAACTCAGAACATAAAACATAGAACGCAGAACACAGAACACACAACACAGAACATAAAACATTCAACATAGAACACAGAACACACAACACAGAACACAGAACACAGAACATAGAACACAGAACACAGAACATAGAACTCAGAACATAGAACACAGAACACAGAACACAGAACTTAGAGCACAGAACATAGAACACAGAACATAGAACACAGAACACAGATCATAGAACACAGAGCACAGAACACAGAACATAGAACAGTACAGCACAGTACAGGCCCTTCGGCCCATGACGTAGAACATAGAACACAGAACATAGGATATAAAACATAGAACACAGAACATAGGACACAGAACATAGAACACAGAGCACAGAACACAGAGCATAGAACATAGAGCACAGAACATAGAACTCAGAACATAGAACACAGAGCACAGAACACAGAGCACAGAACATAGAACACAGAGCACAGAACACAGAACATAGAGCACAGAACATAGAACACAGAGCACAGAACACAGAGCATAGAACATAGAGCACAGAACATAGAACTCAGAACATAGAACACAGAGCACAGAACACAGAACATAGAGCACAGAACATAAAACATAGAACACAGAACATAGAACTCAGAACATAGAACATAGAGCACAGAACATAGAACTCAGAACATAGAACACAGAGCACAGAACATAGAACGCAGAGCACAGAACATACAACATAGAACACAGAACACACAACACAGAACACAGAACATAGAACACAGAACACAGAACATAGAACACAGAACATAGAACACAGAACATAGAACAGTACAGCACAGTGCAGGCCCTTCAGCCCTTGACGTAGAACATAGAACACAGAACATAGGACATAGAACATAGAACACAGAACACAGAACATAGGACACAGAACATAGAACACAGAGCACAGAACACAGAACATAGAACATAGAGCACAGAACATAGAACTCAGAACATAAACATAGAACACAGAACATAGGGCACAGAACATAGAACGCAGAGCACAGAACATAGAATTCAGAACATAAAACATAGAACACAGAACATAGAACATACAACATAGAACACACAACACACAACACAGAACACAGAACATAGAACATAGAACACAGAACATAGAACACAGAACATAGAACACAGAGCACAGAACACAGAACATAGAACAGTACAGCACAGTACAGGCCCTTCGGCCCATGACGTAGAACATAGAACACAGAACATAGGACATAAAACATAGAACATAGAACACAGAACACAGAACACAGAACATAGAACATAGAATAAAGAACATAGAACAATACAGCACAGTTCAGGCCCTTCAGCCCACGATGTTGTGCCGACCTATTATCCTGCGCTAAGATCAATCTACCCTGCATATCCTACATTTTACTATCCTCCATGTGCATATCCAAGAGCTACCTAAATGTCCCTAAAGTATCTGACCCCAATACCACTGCTTGCAGCACATTCCACATGCCCACCATTCTCTGTGTGAAGAACCTACCTCTCACATCTCACCTACACCTTCCTCCAATCACCTTAAAACTATGCCCCCTCGTAATAGCCATTTCTGCCCTGGGAAAAAGTCTCTGTCTATCCACTCTATCTATGCCTCTCATCATCTTGTACACCTCTATCAAGTCACTTCTCATCCTCTTCACTCCAACGAGAAAAGCCCTAGCTCCCTCAACCTTTCCTCATAAGACCTGCCCTCCAGTCCAGGCAGTATCCTGGTAAATCTCCTCTGCACACTCTCTAAATCTCCCACATCTTTCCGATATGAGGTGACCAGAACCGAACACAATGTTCCAAGTGTGGTCCAATCAGGGTTTTATAGAGCTGCAGCATAACCTCTCTGCTCTTAAACTCAATTCCCCTGCCAATGAAAGCCAACACACCACATGCCTTCTTTAAAACCCTATCAACTTGGGGAGCAACTTTAAGGGATCTATAGACATGGATCCCAAGATCCCTCTGTTCCTCCACACTGCTGAGAATCCTGCCATTAACCCTGTAATCTGCATTCAAATCCGACGTTCCGAAATGAATCACAGGCGTTACACAGTTGGAGATGGGCAGTGAGGGTGAAGCAGTGCGCACAAGGTGAGATGCTCAGCTGGGAGGTCAAATTCTGTACCAACATGATGACCCAGGCCCTCCAGGCAGAGCTAGGATCTGATCCAATCTCATCTCTCCGTCTCCTCTCACATTGAGACAGGTCTCCATCCCCCATCCCCACCATCCCTCCCTCATTCAGACACTGCCCCACCTGCAAATCAAATTCTGCAAAGTTACAATGAAATATTCAGAATCTTGGGGAATTATGCCCCAAAGCATAGGTCCTTTAGTCACGGAAACAATCTGATTTTAAATCAGTGTGATTAGAGACAGCAACTCTCAGCAACAGAAGAGGATTGTTTCTGGAAGATTCGGCAACGTTCCTGCATTGAAGCTGATTTCTGACACTGAAGGATTTCTCTGGGCTCCTGATTGGAAGCAACAATCCTTCTTTGTATCAAATTCCCCTTTTCATTACATTGGACTTTTTAAAATCCACTTTGCCTTGTTTTCTCTTTATTTGGAAATGTTCATATCATCCACTAGAGAGGAGATAGCACTGGCACACACACATTCCCAGGGCAGGGACAGCACAGGGTTAGGTGCAGAGTAAAGCTGCCTCTACACTGTCCCCGCATCAAACACTCCCAGGACAGGGACAGTACAGGGTTAGATACGGTGTAAAGCTCTCTGTACACTGTCCCCATTCAAACACCCCCAGGACAGGGACAGCACAGGGTTAAATACAGAGTAAAGCTCCCTCTACACTGTCCCGCCATCAAACACTCCCAGGATAGGGACAGCATGGGGTTAGGTACAGAGTAAAGCTCCCTCTACACTGTTCCCCCATCAAACACAAGAACTGGGGGACAGGGACTGCATGGGGTGAGCTACGTAGAAACAGAAACAAGCGAGTAGGAGGATGCTATTCGGCCCCTTGAGCCTGCACCACCACTCACGATGATCCTGGCTGTTTATAGCACAGGCAGCGCGGTGGCTCAGTGTTTAGCATTGCTGCCTCACAGCGCCAGGGACCCGGGTCAACCCTCTTTGTGAGTTTGCACATTCAC
The DNA here is from genome assembly GCF_030684315.1 of Stegostoma tigrinum. NCBI lineage: Eukaryota > Metazoa > Chordata > Chondrichthyes > Orectolobiformes > Stegostomatidae > Stegostoma > Stegostoma tigrinum. Next base: position 4,863,535 of record NC_081375.1, on the reverse strand, counting down.
CCTGTGTGTCCTGTGAATTTCCTCGCACAATACAAAGATGTGCCAGTCTGGGTGGATTGGCCATGGGAAATGCAGGGTTACACATATAGGGTAGAGGGCTGGGCCTGGATGGGATGCTCCTTTGAGGGTTGGTGCGGACCTGATGGGCCGAACGGCCTGCTTCCACACAGTTCGGGATTGTATGCTCCCTCTACACTGTCCCATCTTGAATGATGGGTTGGAGTTGATTGGTTCACATTAAGTAAATGAGCAGAAATGCCCCCCTCTCTCTCAGGGTCATTGACCATCGCGATTCCTGCTCCCCAACCCAACCCGTGGAGGCTGTTCATAAAACACACTGAGGGTTGAGTGAGACAGAGTTGCAATTGAGAAGGATATTGAGCGTTTTTTTGGAGGGCTCAGGGAGTGGGGATTAATGACCTGCCTGCTGAGGTTAGATATTACGGAGCGATGCAGTATGGCCTGGAGCTCGGTGCTGTCCTCACCTTCCTGTTCCCTGTGCTCCTGTACTGAAGCAGTCTGGAGACGGAATTACTTGTGCTGGTTAGAGATGGAGGATGTCAGGTCGATCTCTCTGCCCAGAGGGGCATCATGTTTGGCATTGAGAAGGGAATGCCAGATGAATGAGGTGATGAATGTGCCCAAAACCAAAATGCCAACATTGAGTTCTTCAAGATAATAAAATGTGAGGCTGGATGAACACAGCAGGCCCAGCAGCATCTCAGGAGCACAAAAGCTGATGTTTCGGGCCTAGGCCCAAAACGTCAGCTTTTGTGCTCCTGAGATGCTGCTGGGCCTGCTGTGTTCATCCAGCCTCACATTTTATTATCTTGGATTCTCCAGCATCTGCAGTTCGCATTATCACTGAGTTCTTCACATCTCTTTCGACCTTCTCATAGCTACAGTCAGGCATCCCCCACCCCTCCCCTGGCCAACATCAGACACCGCTCTAGCAGTATTGATTTTAACGCTGCCAAACCTGGTGCCAGCCCCTCCCTCTGTAATCCCCTCCCCTCTGTCCTCCCCCAGACCCATATCCCCTCCGTCACCCTCTTCGTTTGAGCCTCTAGCCCTCCTGTAAATTTAATCAGACCACACTAATGGCTGTGCTATCAGTTGTTTGGGCCCTGAGCTCTGGAGGGGAGGCGATGGCCTAGTGGTATTATCGCTGGACTGTTAATCCACAGACACGGACAATTTCCTGGGGACCCAGGTTCTAATCCCGCCTCAGCAGATGGTGGAAAATGAATTCAATAAATATCTGGAATTAACAATCAAATGATGACCACAAATCCATTGTCAATTGTCAGAAAAGCCCATTTGGATCACTCATGTCCTTTAGGGAAGGAAATTGCCAACCTTACCTGGTCTGGCCTACACGTGACTCCAGACCCACAGCAGTGTGGCTGACTCTTAGCTGCCCTCTGGGCAATGAGGGATGGGCAGTAAATGCTGCCTGGCTGGCAACACCCTCATCCCGTGAATGAATAAAGAAAAAACTAACTCTCACCAAACCTTCTCCATCTCTGGTCTCTCTGTCTCCTCCTTCAAAACCTAACCTGAAGAAGTTACCCTCCTCCCTTAGGACCAACCTCAGGGGATCTCTCTCCTACTGCAGCTCTCCATGCATCTGCTCCTCTATCCATCTTCTGTTCACCCCCCCCTCTCTCCCTATTTATTTCAGTTCCCTCTCCCCATCCCCCTTTTCTGATGAAGGGTCTAGGCCCGAAACGTCAGCTTTTGTGCTCCTGGGATGCTGCTTGGCCCGCTGTGTTCATCCAGCCCCACACCTTGTTATCTACAAATCCCAGCTATCTGAGTGAGCTAAGGGTCATTGGATCTAATACCACATGAAGTGTTTTAGGGACATATTCTGTTAGATAGCATTCTCATGAAGCACCCTGGGCTGATTCTAGATGTTAAAGGCCTTATATAAATGCAAGCTATCATTGTTGCAAAAATGGCAGGGAGGTGCCAGTGGTGTGTGGAGCAGATCTGAGCAGCTTGTTGTGAGGTTAATCCCTGATTCTCAATCTGAACATACAGGAACACTGAGGCTGACTTCAAACACCAGTTATGAATGTTCATATGCACATGATTGCAGATTATAATCTTATTTCATGATTCATTGATTTTGACAGGAATTCACATTCTGAAGCCTGGGAACAGTCACAGCTTAGTGGGAGCTGCAGGTTAGCATCAAACAAGCAGCTTTTAATAGCCCTGAAAAAGATTGATTTAAATCCATCTCAAACCATTTTAAATCCACTGTTCTGTCAGCATAGACCTGAAAACTATCAGCTTTAATGTTCTTTACTCAAGAAAATCCGATCAGCCAATCCAAGGACAGGATAGCACGGGGTTAGATACAGAGTGAAGCTCCCTCTACACTGTCCCCATCAAACACTCCCAGGACAGGGACAGCACAGGGTTAGAGACAAAGTAAAGCTCCCTTTACACAGTCCCCCCATCAAACACTCCCAGGACAGGGACAGCACGGGGTTAGATGCAGAGTGAAGCTCCCTCTACACTATCCCCATCAAACAGTCCCAGGACAGGATAATAAAATGTGAAGCTGGATGAACACAGCAGGCCAAGCAGCATCTCAGGAGCACAAAAGCTGACGTTTCGGGCCTAGACCCTTCATCAGACTCTGATAAAGGGTCTAGGCCCGAAACGTCAGCTTTTGTGCTCCTGAGATGCTGCTTGGCCTGCTGTGTTCATCCAGCTTCACATTTTATTATCTTGGAATCTCCAGCATCTGCAGTTCCCATTATCTCTGATACCACTCCCAGGACAGGGACAGCTCAGGGTTAGATAGAGAGTAAAGCTTCCTCTACACTATCCCCATTAAGCACCCCCAGGACAGGGACAGCACGGGTTAGATACAGAGTGAAGCTCCCTCTACACTGTCCCCCATCAAACACTCCCAGGACAGGGACAGCATGGGGTTAGATACAGAGTAAAGCTCCCTCTACACTGTCCCCCATCGAACACTCCCAGGACAGGGACAGCACGGGGTTAGATACAGAGTAAAGCTCCCTCTACACTGTCCCCCATTAAACACTCCCAGGACAGGGACAGCACGGGGTTAGATACAGAGTAAAGCTCCCTCTACACTGTCCCCATCGAACATTTTTCCATTAGCACCACAAAACCTGATCACTTGCAGTTTAGGTCAGTGTTTGGGAAGAATGTTTCATCCCACCGAGAGAAAGCCCTTCACAAAATTGGCCCTTCTGCCGTTATTTTGGGGTCCAAACCTCAAAATGACTGTAAGTTATACAAATTGTGGCCTCTCATCACACAGTTTCTCCTTCCAACTGAAAGGAATGGAAAGATGCTTCCAGATCTAGGAAATTCTTGAAAAATAGGGTACAGTAAACATCAGAAGTGAATAATGAGAATGTACAACAAGAGTGAAAAATGAGAGCGTACAATCAGAGTGAACAGAGAGAATGTACAATGAGAGTGATGACTGAGTGTGAGCAGTAAGAGTGAGCAGTCTCTCTCAGTCTTCCATAAGTGGCTCCATTCCTAAGCCTGGCTCTCAGAGATGAGATTGTATCAAACAGTTGTGCTCATGATGAGGGGCTTTCTTCGTTAGAACAAGGACATTGTGGGAAGATGAATCCAGGGACTGGGAATGCCTAGGCATTTGGTTATTGTTGATTCTAGGAAATTGTTTCCGATGGCAGCAGAGGTAGTCACCAGGGGATCAGAGAGTTGTGCAGGGGCTGAGGGGAGCTCTCTTTGACAATAATAACAGTGACACACACTGCCCAACAAAACTGTGCAAACTGACTCGAAAGGCAGCTTTAGATAAGTACTGGAAAGCAACAAAAAAATGTTTGTGTACTGGAAAAGGATTATGGGATGCATTGGTTAAAAGCCAGTACCAGCACAGAGGGCCGAAAGGCATCCTTCCTGCCAGTGTGGTCCTGTGATATTTCTCAGGTATAAAACAGACCGACACAGTCAAAAAACCACAGAAGGTGGAAGTCTGAGTCCAGCTTTAGGTGTTCGCAACACTCAGTGTGTCAGGCAGTATCTGAGGAGAGCGAAACAAGTCAGAACTGGAAATTGACAGGGCTGTAACAGGTTTTAAACAAATTGAGAGTTAGGGAAAGGAGCACAGAGCGGGTGAAGAATGGAAAGGAGGGACCGGAATAGGGTAGGGGAACAGGAGAGATGAAATGATAAACAGGATGATGGTGCCGCGGCAGAACCGGGGGTTGAGTCTGGAGGAGGTGTGATTGGGGAAAGCAGAAGCGTTGTGTTGTGTGGATCTGAGATCGGGCAACTTGATGTTGAGCCAAGGAGCTTTAAACACGAATGTTGCAAAAGGCAGTTGATTCGTAACGCAATGTTCCTCACTTGCAGAGTCTGTGCTGTGAAGAACAGAGAGGAGCTTTTGTGATGCAGTGATAATATCCTTTATCTGGGCCAGGATGTGTGGGTTCAAATCCCACCTGCTCCAGAGGTGTGTGTCCCATACCGTCCCTGGACAGGGTGATTCAGAAATACCAAAAAGCTGAGCAAAGAAGGATGGGAGGTGACTTGATAGAGGTTTACAAGATGATGAGCCATAGATAGAGTGGATAGACAGAGACTTTTTCCCAGGCCAGAATTGACTGTTGCAAAGGGGCATAATTTTAAGGTGATTGGAGGAAGGTATATGGGAGATGCAGGAGGTAGGGTCTTCACACAGAGAGTGGTGGGTGTGTGGAATGTGCTGCCAGCAGTGGTAGTGGGGTCAGATACATTAGGGACATTTAAGTAGCTCTTGGATAGGCACATGGAGGATAGTAAAATGTAGGATATGCAGGTTAGATTGATCTTAGAGTTGGATAATAGGTCGGCACAACATCGTGGGCCGAAGGGCCTGTACTGTGCTGTACTGTTCTATGTTCTATGTTCTTAACATTTCAAGTCTAAACTCCAAAGAAAACTGGTCAGACTCAAGGTGTTGACTCTCTCTGTTCAGACGCTGCGAGACCTGCAGAGTTTCTCCTGTATATTCAGTTTTGAATTCCAGCATCTGCAGTATTTTGCCTTTTTTTTCCAGCTGTTCCCCTCTGTTTGCTTCAGACGTCAGTGTGTCAGTGTTTAAACTCAGCTCACAGGGAGAGTCCAACATACCACACTCTGTCAGTTGGAGATTGGCTGCAATTGTAATGAATATTGCGTTTGCCCTTTTAGCCAACTTTGCAATTTCCTGATTACAGTGCGCAGCTTAAATGGTGAGGATTGTATTCTGTGGATCTCCCTTGGGACTGTTTCTGTCCTAAGGGCAGTCATGCGGAGAGTCAACATTATCAGCCTCTGAAATTAGAACTCTGCAAACCGGAAATGCACAGACAAGTGTCAGTTTGCTTCGGTAACGCGATCTTATCTCTGAAGCCCGAAGGTCAGGGATTGAAATCCCGCTGAGAGTTTCAGAGTCCAGTCGATGTGGACAGTGCTGACGGAGGTGCTGCATTGTCACAGTGAGCTGAGTTGGCCAAGTATCGCAGGAGGTGAGGACAGGGCAGTGCACCCTCCCTGCCAACACTGCCCCTCCCACTGCACCCTCCCTGCCAACACTGCCCCTCCCACTGCCCCCTCCCCGCCAACACTGCCCCTCCCACTGCCCCCTCCCTGCCAACACTGCCCCTCCCACTGCCCCCTCCCCGCCAACACTGCCCCTCCCACTGCCCCCTCCCCGCCGACACTGCCCCTCCCACTGCCCCCTCCCCGCCGACACTGCCCCTCCCACTGCCCCCTCCCCGCCGACACTGCCCCTCCCACTGCCCCCTCCCCGCCGACACTGCCCCTCCCACTGCCCCCTCCCCGCCGACACTGCCCCTCCCACTGTCCCCTCCCCGCCGACACTGCCCCTCCCACTGCCCCCTCCCCGCCGACACTGCCCCTCCCACTGCCCCCTCCCAGCCGACACTGCCCCTCCCACTGCCCCCTCCCCGCCAACACTGCCCCTCCCACTGTCCCCTCCCCGCCGACACTGCCCCTCCCACTGCCCCCTCCCTGCCGACACTGCCCCTCCCACTGCCCCCTCCCCGCCGACACTGCCCCTCCCACTGCCCCCTCCCTGCCGACACTGCCCCTCCCACTGCCCCCTCCCCACCGACACTGCCCCTCCCACTGTCCCCTCCCTGCCAACACTGCCCCTCCCACTGTCCCCTCCCTGCCAACACTGCCCCTCCCACTGCCCCCTCCCCGCCGACACTGCCCCTCCCACTGCCCCCTCCCCGCCGACACTGCCCCTCCCACTTCCCCCTCCCCGCCAACACTGCCCCTCCCACTGCCCCCTCCCCGCCAACACTGCCCCTCCCACTGCCCCCTCCCCACCGACACTGCCCCTCCCACTGCCCCCTCCCCGCCGACACTGCCCCTCCCACTGTCCCCTCCCTGCCAACACTGCCACTCTCTGCCCCTCCCACTGTCCCCTCCCTGCCAACACTGCCACTCTCTGCCCCTCCCACTGCCCCCTCCCCCCACACTGCTGCTCTCCGCCCCACCCACTCCCCCCACACTGCCACTCTCTGCCCCACCCACTGACCCTCCCCCCACACTGCCACTCTCTGCCCCACCCACTGACCCTCCCCCCACACTGCCACTCTCTGTCCCGCCCACTGCCCCCTCCCCCCACACTGTCGCTCTCTGCCCCACCCACTGCCCCCTCCCCCCACACTGCCACTCTCTGCCCCATCCACCCATTGCCCCCTCCCTCTACACTGACTCTCTGTGTCCCCCCCCACCCTAACTCTGTGCCCCCCCCCACCCTGACTCTCTGTGCCTCCCCCACCCTGACTCTCTGTGCCACCCCCACCCTGACTCTGTGTGTTTGTGCTCGCTGCCAGGTGAGTGGGACGATGTACAACACTGGGCGGCATGTGTCCTTGCGCCTGGATAAGGAGCACCTGGTCAACGTGTCTGGGGGCCCGATGACCTACAGCTACCGTCTCGAGGAGATCCGCCTCCATTTCGGCAGCGAAGACACTCACGGATCGGAGCATCTGTTAAACGGGCAGGCCTTTTCTGGGGAGGTGAGTAACCGGGGGCGGTGGGGGTGGGGGGATGTTGAGGTGCTTGGGGGCGTGTGGTTTGTTTCGCTGGGACTGCCTGCCGTTAGGGGATCTCACTCACTGAGTGAAGGGTTCGATAGAGGGTCCAACGATAACGAAAGGCAATTAAATATTGTGTAATAAACATCAACAACAACTTCAGATAGCACCTCCAATGCAGCTGCTGTGTTGGAGTCGGGTTCAGCAAAACAGAACGTGCCATGGCTTGGGGTAAAAAGAACAACAGACTCGCACTGGGCCACTGGAACAGGAGCACACTATTTGGCCCCTCGAACCTACCCCATGAGATTATAGACAATAGACAATAGGTGCAGGAGTAGGCCATTCAGCCCTTCAAGCCAGCATCACCATTCATTATGATCACGGCTGATCACCCACAATCAGTATCCTGTTCCTGCCTTATCCCCATAACCCTTGATTCCACTATCTTTAAGAGCTCTGTCTATCTCTTTCTTGAAAGTATCCAGAGGGTTGGCCTCCACTGCCTTCTGGGGCAGAGCATTCCATATATCCACCACTCTCTGGGTGAAGAAGTTTCTCCTCAACTCTGTTCTAAATGGCCTACCCCATGAGGTTGTGGCTAATCTGTGCCCTAACTCTGCCTTCAACAGACCCAGCATCCACTGCTATCTGTGGAAGAGGGTTCCAAACATCTCCCAGCCCTTTGGGTGCAGAAATCCTTCCAAATGTCTCTCCTGCACGGTCTATCTCAGACTATGCCCTTGGATCTAGAATCTCTGACCCATCTTTGTGTTGCCTAGCTTTTCACGTTAATATCTTGGGAGCCATTGATCAGATCACCCCTTAACCGTCTACATTCTATAGAAAATAGGCCTAAATTGCATAAGGTCTCCTCATAAACCCTAAAGTCCAGGCAACATCCTTATAAACTCATGTTGTACTCCCGCCAAGGCCAATCTACCCTTCCCTAAGATACAGTGGGAACTGCCGATGCTGGAGAATCCGAGGTAACAAGGTGTGGAGCTGGATGAACACAGCAGGCCAAGCAGCATCAGAGGAGCAGGAAAGCTGACGTTTCAGGTCTGGGCCCTTCCTAAACTGTGCTACCCAGATCAGCTCAGAGCGCTTTGAGTGGGGTCTAACCAGGGTTTTGCATAACTGCAGTGTAACTTCTGCATCCTCAAACTGCTCTCCCCCAGATATAAAGGACAGCACTCCATTAGCTTTCTGGAGTATTTTCTGCACCTGTTTGTAACATTTTAAAGGTCTATGCACCTGAACCCCCAAGTCTCTTTGGACATCGACTTCCTACCAGACAGACTGCGCCCTGATCTATCCTTTTTGGGTGGGCAAGCTCACACTTGCTTACTTTGTGCCACAGTGTTACCCAGTCTATCAATTCCCTGTGTAATGTTATGCTGTCGCTGACACTGCCTATGATGCTGACTAACTTTGTGTCATCAGCACATTTGGATATATGACTCTCTGTGCCTTTATCCAAGTTGTATGAATGATTGAGGCCCCAGCACAGACCCCTGTGGGACACGGCTCATCACACCCTACCCATTCCAGTACTTTATCCCCTTCTATTACAGGCCACTCAACCAGTTTCTTAGCTTTGTCAATAACTTCCCTCAATTCCATGGGCTTCGACCTTGGTTAACGGTTCATTTCTTAAAGCCCACACTCCAAAGATGTGCAGGTTAGGGTGCATTGGCCAGGCTAAATTGCCCGTAGTGTTCAGGGATGTGTAGGTTAGGGGGATTAACCTTGGGAAACAGAGGGTTACAAGGATAGGGTAGGGGGGTGAGTCTGGGTGGGATGCTCTTCAGAGGGTCAGTGTGGACTTGTTGGGCTGAATGGCCTGTTTCCAGACTGTAGGGATTCTGTAAGCATTCTATGAGTGTTACTATCTCCCAGAAGTCCATCTAATCAGTATCCATAGACATTCCCCCGTCTGCTGCCTTCGTCACCTCTTCAAAATATTCACCAAGGTTTGTCAGGTGATCATGAATCCATGCTGTCTCTGGTTAACTGGAAATTTTCGAGGTGTTCAGTTACTCCATCCTCGATTATAGACTCCAACAATTTCTCCAATGTAGATATTAGGCTAGCTGCTCTGTAATTCCCTTGGCTTCTGGAGATCCAGTGAGACCCAGTGGAGGAGCCAGTACAAGCAGAATGCGCCAAATAGCCACCTCCTGTACCAAACACTGCTGTGATTCTCCAAAAAAAAGGAGGAAGAGACTACTAAATAGGATTCGATACCTCAGGGGGTTTTTGTGCTGGGAACACTGATGAAAGAGAAAGGTTTTAGGAGCTACTGAGGGGAGGGATCGAGGTGGAAAATTTAGGGAGGGATTCCTAGAGCTGGGGGCCCAGGCTCCAATGGTAGAGCGATGGGAATCAGAGTTGGTCAAGAGGCCAGACTGAGACATGGGCAGACATCCTGGAGAATTTTAGAGGATTTGTGAGAAAACATTTTCACCCAGTAGCTGGTAGGAGTCTGCAATGCACCTCCTGGGAGGGCACGTGAGGAGGGGACATTCTCCAACAATTAAAACTATGTGAATGAGCAGTTGAAGTGGAATAACTTTCGAGGCTATGGCCCTGGTGTGGGGGAAGTGTAGGTCTGGTGTCACTCTGGCACTTCAGAGTGAATGACCTCTCCTGCACTGTTTGATTCGACAAGTTTGAAGGGAATGACAGAGGCTGGGTGAGGGTTTTCTGACCAGGTCCTTGCTTGCTGGACTAGAAGCCAGTGTAGGTCAGGGGGTAAATGTGAAAGGGAGAGGGGTGGGGGACATGGGGTGGGGGGGAAATGTGTGATGTGAATCAGGGTATGTTGGGATGTGGGTCAACTGCAAAGTCGGAGACCACACAGGAGATGGCTGGGATATCTCTGGATACAGGGACAGCGAGGGAATCGGGAGGCATTGAGCCGACAAGCCTCAGCGTGCCACGAGGTAACTGGAGGGAGAAAGGAGGATAGACAGGGGGAAGGAATCCTGCGATCAGACCGATGCTGGGATAGGTACCAGAGGAGGGGAGTGGGCTGAATGGCCAGCTCCATCTTGTTGCCGTTTCAAAGCTGATGATTTTCTGCTGCTGCTGCACGGATGCTTCTAGAAGCTTGAGTTCAACTGCAGCCCTGGACTTCCCTTGAAGGTAGAGGCTGAAGGAGTCAACAGGCCCCCACACTGAGGCATTGGACCCAACACCCTCACCCTGTCTGATACCTCATCGCCCTCCCTACTGCTTCGTTACCCTCCCGACTGCTCTATTACCCTCCCTACTGCTCCATTACCCTCGCTACGGCTCCATTACCCTCCCTACTGCTCCATTACCCTCCCTACTGCTCCATTACCCTCGCTACGGCTCCATTACCCTCCCTACTGCTCCATTACCCTCCCTACTGCTCCATTACCCTCGCTACTGCTCCATTACACTCCCTACTGCTTCGTTACCCTCGCTACGGCTCCAATACCCTCCCTACTGCTTCGTTACCCTCCCTACTGCTCCATTACCCTCCCTAGTGCTCCATTACCCTCCCTAATGCTCCGTTACCCTCCCTACTGCTCCATTACCCTCGCTACGGCTCCATTACCCTCCCTACTGCTCTATTACCCTCCCTACTGCTCCATTACCCTCCCTACTGCTCCGTTACCCTCCCTACGGCTCCATTACCCTCCCTACTGCTTCGTTACCCTCCCTACTGCTCCATCACCCTCCACGCTGCTCCATTACCATCCCTACTGCTCCATTACCCTCCCTAATGCTCCATTACACTCCCTACTGCTCCATCACCCTCCCTACTGTTCTATCATCCTCCCTACTGCTCCAATACCCTCCCCATTGCTCTATTACCCTCCCTACTGATCCATTACCCTCCCTACTGCTCCATTGCCCTCCCTACTGCTCTCTTACCTCCTTACTGCTCCATTGCCCTCCCTGATACCCCATTCTATCTCAGAGTGTAGGTGATTACCCCCGACCTGCCCTCCTGACCATGAGACCCGTGTTCAGTCTGTTTCTGACAGCTCCCGGAATGCTGAGCCTGTGGTGTGGGTTCGAGTCTGTTCAGGACAGCTACACGTAAATTAAACCTATCTAACTTTCTCAAAGACCTTTTAAAATATTTATCACTCTCAATATTAAACAGCGAATGCCAATACTTCGGACTTTTAATTGTCTTTTTCAATATTGCTGTGGGGAATTTTTCTTTTAACACAGAATAACAATGCGATCAATAATGAACTTCTTGCAGCTCCTCACGGTGTTTGCTGCATCGTTTTAATGGCATGTGTAGTTTCTAAGAGCTAATTTGTCCAGTCTGGGAGTAGAGTCTCATTTTGGAATTGTGGACCGTAAATTAGAGGCCGGAAAGAATCCCAAATTCCTTTCACATGTAAGGAAACTGTTTGCAGTTTCTTTGTGATAACAAGGTGTGGAGCTGGATGAACACAACAGGCCAAGCAGCGTCAGAGGAGCAGGAAAACTGACATTTCGGGCCTAGATCCTTCTTCAGAAATGGGGGAGAGTAAGGGGATTCTGAAAAAAACAGGGAGAGAGAGGGGGGAGGCGGATGGAAGATGGCTAGAGGAGAAGATAGGGTGAGAGGAGACAGACAGGTCAAAGAGGTAGGGATGGAGCCAGTAAAGGTGAGTGTAGGTGGGGAGGAGATAGGTCAGTCCAGGGAGGACGGGCAGGTCAGGGGGCGGAATGAAGTTAGTAGGTAGGAAATGGGATAACAAGGTGTGGAGCTGAATGAACACAGCAGGCCGAGCAGCATCAGAGGAGCAGGAAAGCTGACGTTTCGGGCCTAGAGCCTTCATCAGAAATTTCTTTGTCTTCTGTTTGTCCTCCTCACCGGCACACTGGGCCCACTTCCTTCACACACGCACACACACACATGCACACACACGCGCGCGCGCACACACACACACACACGCACACGCATGCACACGCACACACGCACACGCACACGCATGCACACGCACGCACACACACACATGCACACGCATGCACACGCACGCACACACTCACACACGCACACACACACACGCACGCGCACACACGCATGCGCACGCACACACGCACACGCACGCGCACACACACACGCACACGCGCACACACACACGTGCACACGCACACACACGTGCACACACACGCGCACGCGCACACGCACACGCACGCGCACACACACGCACACACACACACGCACACACACGCACGCGCACACACACACACGTGCACACGCACACACACACGCGCACACACGCACACACACGCGCGCGCACACACACATGCACGCGCACACACACACACACGTGCACACGCACACACACGCACACACACGTGCACACGCACACACACACACACGCACACACACACGTGCACACACACACACGCACACACACACATGCACACGCACACACACACACGCGCGCGCACACACACACACACACACACACACACACACACACACACACACACACACACACACACACACACAAACCCACACACACACATACACGCACAGAGCATCGGGTAGGTCCAGCATCAAGAACCCCTCAGGCAACACCTTTCCAACCCACATCCTCCCCCACCCCCACCCCCACCCCCATCCCCTCCCAGAAGGAAGTGGGCAGCTGATGCTTGGGAGCACCACTTCCCACAAGCTGCCCACTCAGTCTCACAGCATCATCGGATTCTATAGCACAAGGACAGGCCCTTCAGCCCAACCAGTTTGTGCTGGTGTTAATGTCCCCCTTGACCTCTCCATCTCCCCTCATCAACACCCATGACCGTGCCCCTTCACTCCCTCATGGGCTTGTTACTGTGCCCCGTGGGAGTGGGTTCCGTACTCTCTGGGTTAGGAGGTTTCCCTGGAATTCCCAGTTGGATTTTGGAAAGAGTCTCTGATGCCTCTGGTTTCACTCTTCCCCATAACAGGACTCACTGTGCAGTCCATCAAAATCTTTCATCAGGACCTCAGTTAGGCGACATGGAAATGTAACACTGCTCCTTTCGCCTCTCCGAGTTAGAATAGAAACATGGAAACATCAAGGAAAGAAACAGCGATGGGCCATTCAGCCCTTCCAGCCTACCCTGCCCTTCAAAATGATCATGGGTGATCATCCAATTCCGTTCCAGATTCTCCCCCATATCCTTCAGTACCTCTGGCTGCATGTTCTATATCCAAATCCCTCTTGAAAATCCTGGAATTCCTTCCCTGAGGACATTGTGAGACTATCTCCAGCACATGGACTGCAGCGGTTCAAGAAGGGAGCTCACCCCCACCTTCTCAAGGGGGCAACTAGGGACAGGGCAATAAATGCTGGGCCCAGCCAGTGATCCCAGGAGTGAAGAAGTGCTAAACAAATTCTGGATTCTGGTGAATTTTGATTCGGAGCACACACAGCAGCAGGTCTGACCAGGAGTTGGGTTGGGATTAACACAGGAGCATTACCAAACACAAACTGACACTGAAGCACATTCAGAGATATGGAAAGCTGATCAAAAGCTGGCTCAAAGAGGAGCATATAAAAGAGAGAGAGACAGAAAGCGGAGAGATTTCGGGAGAGAATTCCAGACATTAGGACAAGAATGTATGCAGGGACAGAATTGGGCCTGCACATGTTCACGAACTTGGGAGAGGCTGGTGGGTGTTTGATTGATCGGAATCACCCGAGAATGACGACATAAATGAATTAAAAGCAAACTCAGATGTCCCCTGACCTCTGGCTTAAAGCTGTTCAACTTCATTCATTCGGTGTTGTCTATGACACACACACACAGGCAATGTCTGCAAGCAGCGGGAGCATATTATCCAACACTGCCCATACTCTCGGAACATTGATGTCAAAACAACCTTTAAACAGCTGACATGCTCCGATAAATAGATTGACATTTACTTACTAACAGACCTCTATTCTGAAAGCCAACAGAGAACCAATTAAACTGTTTGAAAAGCGTGAGCGTTAGCCCTGTGTACATCCCAGTCTTCCTGAAGCTTTAAGGAGTCACTGATCCATGACTAAGGAATGAATAATTGGTGGTGAAATATTGCTCAGTCTTAGCCTACATTTATGAATGAAACATTGCAAGTGTAACAGGTTTGAGAAAATTCTGAGAATGATCCAGCCTCCATTTTTGCATTTCACTCGAGTTACTGGAGGGCAGCCAGATTAGTTTCACACAACAGGCAGCCAGCCTGGGAGGTTCCTGGCTATTAACATGCTGCTATGCTGCACTCTGCACAGTTTATATAACCTAGGGCTGGGGAAAACAACCATCCTGTCTACTTGAACAATCCCATTTCCCATTTCTCCTGTTCAAAACAGCTGCACCTCTTCACTCCTTTACTTTATTCATTAATGGGATGAGGGCCAGCAATTATTGCCCATCCCTAATTGCCCAGGGGGGCAGGTAAGAATCAACCACATTGCTGTGGGTCTGGAGTCACGTGTAGGCCAGACCAGGTAAGGATGGCAGTTTCCTTCCCAGAAGGGGACGAGTGAACCAGATGGTGTCTATATGTCAGTCAGTAGTGTTTTTACATTAGGTTAGATTTTCATGCTGGATTTTTTTGTCTTGAATTTAAACTTCACCATTTGGATCCATATCTGCAGCAAAATGATCATTGCCCCTTGGATTACTTGCCTCTACACTATTGCATTCTGCTAGGAACAACTCCAGTGAATCTAATCCCCTCCAATTCAACCTCATTATATGCACCATCTGTGTTCAAGGTGCTACAGAAATGCAGGTTGTTTTTATTTGGATACTGTCCATCATATTGCAGTCAGGACACTGACAGAGGCAAGACTTTAAACCAAGCCCCATCTGCATCTTTAAAGACCTCAGAGTTAATTTGCCTTTGAAAAGTATTTAATGTTTCTGATGAGTTTTAGCCATCAGATGGGATGATTAAACAGATGGGGATTTACCAGCACAATGCCTTTTTTATCCAGAGAAAAATATTATGATTTCAGTGTAAGAAAGCAAACATTGATTTGATTTGATTTATTGTAGTCACATGTACCTAAGGAGAGTGAAAAGTTTCATTTTGCAAGCAGTCAACTCAACATAGCTTGTGCTCATAAACTTTCCATAAGTAAAACTAACATCAGTTTCCTTTCCCCATGAAATACTGCCTCTATTTTCAATTGCTTTCCACCTGGACTCACTCCTCATCCTTTGGATCACTGACGTTCCTCTCTCTGCTTCCTTTTCCAGATTTCCCTCTTTCCAATTGGGTGTTCCAAACAAGTTATGTTCCTTCATCCAGGAGTCTCCACCCAGTCAACCTCTCCTGCATGAGGCTTTCCATTGGACTGACATCTGTGTTGCATTTCTTGAGGGACTCCTACTCGGAGTCTTTGAAATGCTTCCGTTGCCCTCCTCATATTCCGTATCTCTTCCCTGAGCTGTACAAAGATGGTTTGGATTTGTGTTAGTGGGTAAACCCATGTATCCATAGCCCATCCCCACCCCTGTCTGCCTTCCGGAGAGACCACTCTCTCCGTGACTCCCTTGTTCGCTCCACACTGCCCTCCAACCCCACCACACCCGGCACCTTCCCCTGCAACCGCAGGAAATGCTACACTTGTCCCCACACCTCCTCCCTCACCCCTATCCCAGGCCCCAAGATGACATTCCACATTAAGCAGAGGTACACCTGCACATCTGCCAATGTGGTATACTGCATCCACAGTACCCGGTGCGGCTTCCTCTACATTGGGGAAACCAAGCGGAGGCTTGGGGACCGCTTTGCAGAACACCTCCGCTCAGTTCGCAACAAACAACTGCACCTCCCAGTCGCAAACCATTTCCACTCCCCCTCCCATTCTCTAGATGACATGTCCATCATGGGCCTCCTGCACTGCCACAATGATGCCACCCGAAGGTTGCAGGAACAGCAACTCATATTCCGCCTGGGAACCCTGCAGCCATATGGTATCAATGTGGACTTCACCAGTTTCAAAATCTCCCCTTCCCCTACTGCATCCCTAAACCAGCCCAGTTCGTCCCCTCCCCGACTGCACCACACAACCAGCCCAGCTCTTCCCCCCCACCCACTGCATCCCAAAACCAGTCCAACCTGTCTCTGCCTCCCTAACCTGTTCTTCCTCTCACCCATCCCTTCCTCCCACCCCAAGCCGCACCCCCATCTACCTACTAACCTCATCCCACCTCCTTGACCTGTCCGTCTTCCCTGGACTGACCTATCCCCTCCCTACCTCCCCACCTATACTCTCTCCACCTATCTTCTTTTCTCTCCATCTTCAGTCCGCCTCCCCCTCTCTCCCTATTTATTCCAGTTCCCTCACCCCATTCCCCTCTCTGATGAAGGGTCTAGGCCCGAAACGTCAGCTTTTGTGCTCCTGAGATGCTGCTTGGCCTGCTGTGTTCATCCAGCTTCACATTTTATTATCTTGGAATTCTCCAGCATCTGCAGTTCCCATTATCTCTCATCCATAGCCTGAGCTGGCCCAGTGTTGTTGGCTTCAGATCATCCAGTCCTCAATGCTGGTGCTGTCCGCTGTTTGAACAATGTTGATGTCAGTCTGAATGTCCACCCATCTGACTCACTGACAGACTAATATTGTTTACCCAGCACCAGGGAAAGGCTCTCAGGGCAACCTCTCCTCAAACAGACAGCAACTCACACAGTACACTAGACCCTCAGCGCTGACCCTCCGACAGTGCAGCGCTCCCTCAGCACTGACCCTCTGACAGTGCCCGCTCCCTCAGCACTGACCCTCTGACAGTGCCCGCTCCCTCAGCACAGACCCTCTGACAGTGCGGCCCTCCCTCAGCACTGACCCTCTGACAGTGCGGCCCTCCCTCAGCGCTGACCCTCCGACAGTGCGGTGCTCCCTCAGCACTGACCCTCCCACAGTGCGGCGCTCCCTCAGCACTGACCCTCTCACCGTGCCCGCTCCCTCAGCACTGACCCTCCGACAGTGCGGCACTCCCTCAGCACTGACCCTCCGACAGTGCGGCGCTCCCTCAGCACTTACCCTCCGACAGTGCCCGTTCCCTCAGCACTGACCTTCCGACAGTGCGGCGCTTCCTCAGCACTGACCCTCCAACAGTGCGGCGCTCCCTCAGCACGTACCCTCTGACAGTGCCCATTCCCTCAGCACTGGCCCTCCAACAGTGCGGTGCTCCCTCAGCACTGACCTTCTGACAGTGCCCACTCCCTCAGCACAGACCCTCCGACAGTTCCCACTCCCTCAGCACTGACCCTCCGACGGTGCCCGCTCCCTCAGCACTGACCCTCCGACAGTGCCTGCTCCGTCAGTACTGACCCTCCGACAGTGCGGCCCTCCTTCAGCACTGACCCTCCCTTGCTGCACTGTCGGAGGGTCAGTGCCGAGGGTTCACCAGGCAAAAGCTTTTCTGATGAAGGGCCTAGGCCCGAAACATCAGCCTTCCTGCTCCTGAGATGCTGCTTGGCCTGTTGTGTTCATCCAGCTCCACACCTTATTATCTCGGATTCTCCAGCATCTGCAGTTCCCATCATCTCTCTACAAGAGACAGTTACATTTCTGAGTGAGTTTAACTTCGGCACCAACACTGTGTTTGATCTTATTGAATAGTTTACTTTTCAAAGCCAGGATGACAGAGATATATCTTGACATCTCACGTGTGAGCGAACAGTTTAGGTTCTGCTAGCTTGCTGGGAGGCAATGGCCGAGTGGTATTATCACTGGACTGTTAACCCAGAGACCCAGATAATGTTCTGAGGACCCAGGTTCGAATCCTGCCACAGCAGATGGTGGATAACAAAGTGTGGAACTGGATGAACACAGCAGGCCAAGCTGGAGCTCCATCTCAGGAGCACAAAAGCTGACGTTTCGGGCCTAGACCCTTCATCAGAGAGGGGGATGGGGAGAGGGAACTGGAATAAATAGGCAGAGAGGTGGAGGCAGACCGAAGGTGGAGAGAAAAGAAGATAGGTGGAGAGAGTATAGGTGGGGAGGTAGGGAGGGGATAGGTCAGTCCAGGAAAGATGGACAGGTCAAGCAGGCGGGATGAGGTGGTAGGTAGGAAATGGAGGTGCAGCTTGAGGTGGGAGGAAAGGATGGGTGAGAGGAAGAACAGGTTAGAGAAGCGGAGACAGGCTGGGCTTGTTTTGGGATGCAGTGGGGGGAGGGGAGATTTTGAAGCTTGTGAAGTCCACATTGATGCCATTGGGCTGCAGGTTTCCCAAGCGGAATATGAGTTGCTGTTCCTGCAACCTTCGGGTGGCATCATTGTGGCACTGCAGGAGGCCCATGATGGACATGTCATCAAGAGAATGGGAGGGGGAGTGGAAATGGTTTGCGACTGGGAGGTGCAGTTGTTTGTTGCGAACTGAGCGGAGGTGTTCTGCAAAGCGGTCCCCAAGCCTCCGCTTGGTTTCCCCAATGTAGAGGAAGCCACACCGGGTGCAATGGATACAATATACCACATTGGCAGATGTGTAGGTGAACATCTGCTTCATATGGAAAGTCATCTTGGGGCCTGGGATGGGGGTGAGGGAGGAGGTGTGGGGGCAAGTGTAGCATTTCCTGCGGTTGCAGGGGAAGGTGCCGGGTGTGGTGGGGTTGACGGGGAGTGTAGAGCGGACAAGGGAGTCACGGAGAGAGTGGTCTCTCCGGAAGGCAGACAAGGGTGGGGATGGAAAAATGTCTTGGGTGGTGGGGTCGGAATGTAGATGGCGAAAGTGTCGGAGGATGATGCGTTGTATCCGGAGGTTGGTGGGGTGGTATGAGAGGATGAGGGGGATCCTCTTAGGGCGGTTGTGGCGGGGGCGGGTGTGAGGGATGTATTGCGGAACCGCATCTTTTGTGGGCTGGTTTTGGGATGCATTGGGGGAAGGGGAGATTTTAAAGCTTGTGAAGTCCACACTGATACCATTGGGCTGCAGGGTTCCCAAGCGGAATATGAGTTGCTCTTCCTGCAACCTTCAGGTGGTGAGTGACCACCTTCTTATAAGGTTCTAGGCCCAAAATGTCAGCTTTCCTGCTCCTCTGATGCTGCTTGGCCTGCTGTGTTCATCCAGCTCCACACCTTGTTATCTCGGATTCTCCAGCATCTACATTTCACTTTTGTTCCTGATCAGTCCTGAAACTTTCTTTCCCTAAAGCTCAGGATTTCTCTCTGATTTAAAGGATAACGGCCCACAATGTTAATGCTCTGAGCTCTTTTAGTTAATCTGCATGTTGGCTTGGCTGATCAACTTGTCTGTGTGTGCTCCCAGCTGGTCCTGTTTGCATCATAAAGTCATGGGGAGATGACCTGTTTATGATCATCATTTATTCAGGGCACCACAGGCTGGGTTAATGGGTGTATTCTCCGTGGCAATGCCTCAACCAATCAGAACCCACTTTCCAACCAATCAGTGCACTCCCCAGATGTACTATTAATGTTACTTTTCTCTTTGAATTGGTATTCTCGTGAAATGTCCTGATGAGGCCAAACAAAATCTTCCACATAAATGTATATTTTTTCATCTATCCTTGAATTATGAGACATGGAAATTTCTAACAGGCTCACAAAACTTGTTTCTCTTCATTCACAGAATGTTGCTATCTCTGGTTGGCCCCAGCTTTTATTGCCCTGTCGCTAGTTGCCACTTTAGGGTGGCACGGTGGCTCGGTGGTTAGCACTGCAGCCTCACAGTGCCAGGGACCCAGGTTCAATTCCAGCCTCGGGTAACTGTCTGTGCGGAGTTTGCACATTCTCCCCGTGTCTGTGTGGGTTTCCTCTGGGTGCTCCAGTTTCCTCCCACAGTCCAAAGATGTGCAGGTTAGGTGGATTGGCCATGCTAAATTGCCGCAGTGTTCAGGAGTGTGTGGGTTATTGGGGGTTGGTTCTGGGTGGGATGCTTCAAGAGGCGGTGTGGACTTGTTGGGCCGAAGGGCGTATTTCCACACTGTAGGGAATCTACTCTTGACAAGGTGGGGGTGAGCTGTTTTCTTGAACCACCACAGCCCATGTGCTGCGGGCTGACCCACAAGACCCTTAGAATTTCAGGATTTTGACCCAGTGACACTGAAGGATGGTGAGTGACTTGGAAGGGAACTTGCAGGAAATGGTGTTCCCATGTATCTGCTGCCCCTGCCCTTCTAGATGGAAGTGGTCATGGGTTTGGAAGGTGCTGCCTGAGGAATTTTGGTGAATTTCTGCAGAGTATCTTGGAGATGGTACACACTGCTGCTGGTGAGCGTCGATGGGGGAGGGAGTGAATGCTTGTGGATGTGGTGTCAATCATGTGGGGGCTGTTTTGTCCTGTATGACAGGTTCCTCTTCATGTGTCTTGGTGAATTACGGAAACCAATTTATATGTCTCTTTACATGAATCTAGGAAACCAGTTCCCAATGCAACATACGCCATCAATTCCTGCCAGAATAACATCGCCCTACGGCCAGTGAAATTCTTATGCGTCATCATGGTAACACAGGAAAAAAGGATCACCATTCTCTGCACAGCACTGACCCTCTGACAGTGACCACTCCCTCAGTACTGACCCTCCGACAGTGCGACATTCCCTCAGCACTGTCCATCCGACAGTGCCCACTCCCTCAGTACTGACCCTCTGACAGTGCGGCGCTCCCTCAGCACTGACCCTCCGACAGTGCCCATTCCCTCAGCACTGACCCTCCGACAGTGCCCACTCCCTCACCACTGACTCTCCGACAGTGCGGCTCTCCCTCAATGTAGCCTCTACTTAAACCAAGAGGAAACATTAACCATATGAACTGTCATTGAGCTTAACCCTGACAACCCACAATTATCGTAATTAATAAAAATTTATTCAGAAGAAATCTTCTTCATTCAATCACCCTGCGAGTTCCACCTCCTGATCAGATAAATGGCACTTGAAGCATCCTCAGAACTTGCCTTAAGCTCTGGGGGAGTCGCCTCAAAATAAGGAGGAACAGATTTAGGACTGAGTTGAGAAGGAGCATCCTCACACAAAGGGTTGTGAGCCTGTGGAATTCCCTGCCCAGTGAAGTAGTTGAGGCTTCCTCACTGAATGTTTTTAAGCGGAGATAGATTTGTGAACAGTAAAGGGATTAAGGTTATGGTGAACAGCCTCAAGGGGCCAGACGGCCTACTCCTGCACCTATTCCTTATACTCTTATGTATTAACTCTAAACCCAACCCCTAACCCAAACTTCCAACTCTAATTCTTAACCCTAGCACCTAACCTAAACCCTTAACCCTCACTCTAATCCCTAACCCTACTCCTAATTGCTAACCTTAACCCTGAACCCCAACACTAACTAAACCAATCCCAAATCCTTTACCCTAACCCCGAATCCTGATCCTATCTTAGCACAGACACAGTGGGCTATAGGGCCTGATATTCTGCTCTATGCCTCTATTAACTTATATCAGTTTGTATAAATCCCCCTTTTTTTTGCTTTCCAATGACTGAGCAAGTTCTGAGATGTATCGAGTCCTTTATCTAATCGGGAGATGGAACTCAGAGGGCGATTGAATTAAGACGATTGTTTCGGAATAAATTATTAATAATTATGATAATTGCAGGTTGTCAGGGCTAAGATCAATGACAGTTCATATCGTTATCATTTCCTCTTGGTTTAAGTTGCAACTTCCCGAGTGCCAACAAATATTTCACAACTTGTTGAAAGGTCAGTTCATGTTGTTTCTGGTGGTCAATTAGATTAGAGGCTTGCCCCTTCCAATCAATATTTGTTTCTGTGGGTGACCCCATGTCTGAATCATGGGATGGTGGGTCTGAGGACCCGACCTGAGTTCGGGAATCCAGGCTTGACCTGCTGAGGGTGCTCCACATTGTCTGAGCAATGCCTTATCCAACCTGCATTCTCCAGGTAAATTTTACATTGCTGCTTTGTGGGATCTTGCTGTGTGCAAATTGGCTGCTGCATCCTCCTACTTTGGGGCAGGAGGAGGCCACTCGGCCCCTCCCATCCACTACACCATTTATCATGGTCGTCGTGGCTGATCTCAAACAAATGCAGAAATTGCTAGAGAACCTCAGTAGCATCCGTGGAGAGAAAAACAAGAGTTCATGTTTCGCATCGAGTGACCCTTCTTCAGAATCCTGGCAGTGCTAATCCCTGACTTCTGAAGAAAGGTCATTGGGCCCAAAACATGAACTCTGCTCTCTCTCCAGACTTGATCGGTTTCTCCAACAATTTCTGTTTGTGTTTAAGATTTCCAGCATCTTGCAGGTCTTTGTTTTTTAATTATGGCTGATCTCATCACGGCCTCAACTCCACTCATAATCCTTCGGCCTGTTACTAATTAAAGATCTGCCCTGTTACTCCTTAAATTTTCCCAACGGCCCAGCATCCTCCATGCTCGAGGGCAGTGAATTCCATGGATTCACTGGAAGAACTGTGGATAATGGAAATCAGGAAGAAAAACTGTAATTGCTGGAAAAGCTCAGCAAACCTGGCAGCATCTGTGGAGAGAAATCAGAGTTAACGTTTCGGATCTGGTGACCCTTCCTCAGAACAGGACCCGAAACGTTAACTCTGATTTCTCTTCGCAGATGCTGCCAGACCCACTGAGCTTTTCCAGCAACTTCTGTACTTGTTTCGGTAGATTCACCACCTCAGACAGAAGTAATTCCTCATCAAATGATAGAGACAGTAGGAACTGCCGATGCTGGAGAATCTGAGATAACAAGGTGTAGAGCTGGATGAACACAGCAGGTCAAGCTAAGATGCTGCTTGGCCTGCTGTGTTCATCCAGCTCCACACCGTGTTATCTATAGAAATTCAAGCCAGGTTGAGTGTGGAGAGCTGAGGTTCGGGAATGTTGAGGGAGATTGCAGGAGCCTGCTGGTGCGCAGCTGAGAGTTTGTGCTGTTCAGTTCTGCACAGGGTTTGTCCATGCAGCAGGACTGGGAGCAACCCCAGTGGAAATGAAGGGAAGAATTCAGTAATTCTGTCAAGTGCATAAAGCTGAACTAACAGCAGTCAACACACCGTTGTTGAACAGGGAGAGCTCACAGCTCCTGTCACGTCTAGTGCAGCTTTTATTCAGTTGCATTGTTCTGTCAGAGGATGTAATTCCACTTCAGCCAGTTTAATATGATGCTCCTGTTGTTTAACAGTACATTAATACCCTGTTGGAAGCTATGTTGGCCTTGTTCAAGCAACTTGATTTTTACAGAGATCTGTTCAAGGCACTGTGTCACTGCATCGCGAAAAGGGAAGGTAGAATTGGATTGGATGGCAGGAATTTCTTCCTGACAGAAAGATTCACATCTGGCCATTAGAACTAAGAGCAGAAGGAGGCCATTTAGCCCCTCAAGCTGGATTCACCATTTAGCACAATCATGGCTGTTCATCTCAACCTCAACTCCACTTTCCTGCCTGCTCTCCATAACTTTTCAACCCATTACTGATAAAAAAAATCTCTCTCCTTATATTTACTTAATGGCTCAGCACCAACCGCACTCTGGGAGAGTGAGTTTTACAGGTTCAAAATTCCTTGAGAGAAGTAATTCCTCATCATCTCTGCTTCACATCCACCTCCCTTTATCCTAAAACAAGTGAGAGTAATTGGAAACAAGAGCAGAAGTTGCTGGAGAAGCTCAGCAGGTCTGGCAGCACCTGTGAAGAGAAATCAGAGTTAATGTTTCAGGTCCAGTGACCCTCCCGCTGAGGAAAGTCACCAAAACATTCATTCTGATTTTTTTCTCCACAGATGCTGCCAGCCCTGCTGAGATTTTCCAGCAATTTCTGCTTTTGTGTCTGATTTACAGCGTCCGCAGTTCCTTCGGTGTTTTACGTTTGAGAGTAACGGGACCAGGCTCTGCCCTGTAGCCTGCTGATTGGTTCACCTTGCTGTTTCATTCATTCTCTCAGTTTGCCCCCCACTCGCCCTCAGCTGGATTTCCGCTCACCTGATTTACACCTCCATGATTTATCCCCTCCATTTGGCTACCGTCCACCCATTCCCCCATTGAATTCAGGGCAGAATTAGCACTTGTTTAGGTCAGAGTGGGCTAATTGAGGAGGGGCTAACTTGCTGGAGTTTTTGACGAAGTAACAGAGATGGTTATGAGGACAACGCAGCTGATGAGGTTTAAGTGGACTTTTGAGAGACCACATGCCACGCAGTGGATTTGTGAGCAAAGTTATAACCCCTGGTAACGTGGACTCAAAATTAAGCCCATTTCCCACCAGCTGTGACAGTGGTGAAGGCGATATGGAAGTGCCTCCCATTGGGATTGACTCTGGGAATGGGGAGAGAGGAGGGCAAGCTCTCGTTAACCCTCCCCCACCCCCCTCCCCCAACACAGACACCTGCTGGATTACAGTGTGGAACTTTCCAAGGGGCAGAGAAAGGGTGCTCCTCTGATGCTGCTTGGCCTGCTGTGTTCATCCAGCTCCGTGCCTTGTTGTCTCGGATTCTCCAGCATCTGCAGCTCCCATTATCCCTGAAACAGCTTTTAGAGCTCCAGCTGAATCTTTGCCAAACTTTACACCAACAAGCCACCCCCAGCCTCCTTCAGCTGCTCACACACCCCGCTCCCCGCTTCACAGACCGGAGAGATCCTTCGATCATCTTTCAGAGGGACACATTATAAAACCTTCCAACAGTGTCGAAGAATACAGCCGGCCTCTGTGTGTTCACCTCTGCAGAGTTAAAAGGTTCAGGCTTTCATTAGAACGGTGACTAATGAGGTACCCACCACTCAACACTCTCCAGCAAAGAGGCTCATTAATTTTTTAGGAGACCTTTACAGGAAAGAAAAACCTGACACAATGCAGTCTTCTGAGTGTCTGCTGTCTCATTGCTCACTGTCAAAGCTCTGAAGAGGTTTTTCATCGCCAGGTTCTGACATCTTTGCTGCTTTTTGCGGCTTGGTAGCTTTCAAACAAAATGTATCGAACTGCGAGAGGCTCACTTTGAAAAGGTCACCTCCTTTCCCATTGGGATGGCGTGTTGGTGGGAAGAATAGCAGGGAGACACGGGGAAACAAAACAAAAACCTGGACAAAAATAACAGGAATGAATGTCAGGAGCCCCTCGACCTTTAAATTGCTGCTTGTGTGAAAACGGGGGCCCGCTTCTTTACACAAGGCCGCAGGAGATACGCTCGGAAAAGAAATCAAGGAGCACACACGAGGATTCGGAGCAGGCCATTCGGCCCCTCAAGCCTGCTGTGCCTTTCTGTAAGAATGTCATACATTGGGGTCCGTTCTCAAACCCACTTCTGTAGTCTGCCCCCGATGACCCTGTCTCCCCACCTGATAGAGAGTCTCCCCTCGGCGTTGATGGAGAGTCTCCCTCGGTGCTGATGGAGAGCCTCCCTCGGTGTTGATGGAGAGCCTCCCTTGGTGTTGATAGAGAGTCTCCCTCGGTGCAAATGGAGAGCCTCCCTCGGTGTTGATGGAGCGTGTCCCTTGGTGTTGATGGAGAGCCTCCCTCGGTGCTGATGGAGAGCCTCCCTCGGTGTTGATGGAGAGTCTCCCTCGGTGTTGATGGAGAGCCTCCCTCGGTGTTGATGGAGAGTCTCCATTGGTGCTGATGGAGAGCCTCCCTCGGTGTTGATGGAGAGTCTCCCTTGGTGCAAATGGAGAGACTCCCTCGGTGCTGATGGAGAGCCTCCCTTGGTGTTGGTGGAGAGTCTCCCTCGGTGCAGATGGAGGATTTCCCTCGGTGCTGATGGAGAGTCTCCCTCGGTGCTGATGGAGAGCCTCCCTCGGCATTGATGGAGAGCCTCCCTTGGTGCTGATGGAGAGTCTCCCTCGGTGTTGGTGGAGAGCCTCCCTCAGCGTTGATGGAGAGACTCCCTCGGTGTTGGTGGAGAGACTCCCTCATCGTTGATGGAGAGTCTCCCTTGGTGCTGATGGAGAGTTTCCCTCGGTGCTGATGGAGAGTCTCCCTCGGTGTTGATGGAGAGCCTCCCTGGGTGCTGATGGAGAATCTCCATCGACGCTGATGGAGAGACTCCCTCGGTGTTGGTGGAGAGCCTCCCTCAGCGTTGATGGAGAGACTCCCTCGGTGTTGGTGGAGAGACTCCCTCATCGTTGATGGAGAGTCTCCCTTGGTGCTGATGGAGAGTTTCCCTCAGTGCTGATGGAGAATCTCCCTCGGTGTTGATGGAGAGCCTCCCTGGGTGCTGATGGAGAATCTCCCTTGGCATTGGTGGAGAGTCTCCTTCGGTGCTGATGGAGAGTTTCCCTCGGTGTTGATGGAGAGCCTCCCTTGGTGCTGATGGAGAGTCTCCTTTGATGTTGATGGAGAGCCTCCCTCGGTGCTGATTCAGCCTTCCCAACAGCTCCCTGGGAAAGTGAGTCCCAAAGACCAACGACCCTGTGTGCAGACAAAATACTATTCTCCTGGTCTCACAGGAGGCTTGTTTACAATCAGAATCCCTCACAAACCGGGAGGTCCTCTCAGCATCTCGTTTGGTTCAATACTTCTCACTCTTATATGTTCCAGCACGTTCAGGCCCATCTGCCCTCATGACAGTTCCTTACCCTTAATTGAAGGAGTCAGTTGAGTGGGTTGTGGCTGAACTACTCCTTGTGCAGTTATTATCCTTCAGTGTGTGAGGAGAATAAACACAGTCCCCTTAACACCACAGTATGGCCGTTGAGACGACAGCCTGAACACACAAAACACAGAGGAGTGTAATAGAAGCAGAGGAATTAACAACAACAACAGGCCTTTCGGCCCTTCAAGCCTGCCCTGCTGTTCGATTTGACTGTGGCTGCTCTTCCAACTCTACACCATATTCCCAACTCCTCTGCATACCCCCTCGGCCCCTTAAAATATTGAAATCTGTCTCTATCTTGAATATATCTGCTGACTGAGCTTTCATAGTCTCCTGTGGTAGTGAGTTCCACAGGCTGACCATTGTTGGGGAGATGATTCCCTCAGCTCTGTCTGCGATGGTCTATCCCTGTACCAGAGGCTGTGTCCCTGGTTCTAGACTCCCCCTCCCCAGGGAAAACATCCCCCATACATACATAAAACTGTCCAGCCCTGTTAGAATTTCACACATTTCAATTAGATCCTCTCTCATCCTTCTAAACTAGAGCAAATACAAACCCAGGTAACAAGGTGTGGAGCTGGATGAACACAGCAGGCCAAGCAGCATCAGAGGAGCAGAAAGGCTGACGTTTCGGGCCTAGACCCTTCTTCAGATGAAGAGTCCAGGCCTGAAACGTCAGCTTTCCTGCTCCTCTGATGCTGCTTGGCCTGTTGTGTTCATCCAGCTCTACACCTTGTTATCTCGGATTCTCCAGCATCTGCAGCTCCTATTATATCTAAATACAAACCCAATCTCTACTCATGGGGCAGTTCTGCCATCCCCTGGTCCCCTGGTACCTGCCTAGTGCTGCACTCTCTCTGTACTCAGCATGTCCCCTTTTAGGGAGAGAGAGACCAGAGCTGTACACAATTCTCTGGGCGTGTACTCACCTGACCCTATATAAATGCAGTGAGACATTCTGACTTCGAAACTCCAGTCTTCCTGCGATGAGGACAATACAGCTTCCTAAATGTGAGCTGCTCCTGCCTGTTTTCTTTCATTCCCTGTTTGTACAGGGACACCCCAATCCCTGTGTATGTCCCCACTTTCCAATATAACCCCACAGTGCTCTGGTTTCTGTCCCCACACTCAGCCGCGTTATACTGAGCCAGTTTAAACCAGCCTCTTCAGGTCCTGGTGGGGAATGTGTGAAGTTTAGTGAAGGATTCGCACTCAAAGATGTGCAGGGACAAATGGACAGGAGAGGGAAGAGAGAGGACTGACCGGCTAACTCCTGCTCAGAGCTAGCACAGGCTCATTTGTCTGAATGGCCTCCTTTTATGCAGTAAGATTTGAGGCTTCAGTTTGAGAAATCATGGCAAATGCAGTGCTACAGCTTTTCAGGTGGGATGTGGGGCAGAGACAGGAATGTTCCGGATTTGATTCTCCAGGGGGTTCGATTTACACCAGCGCTTTGTGGCATATCTTTGTTCGAAGATCTGGAATCAGAACCGCTGCAGCAACACAGAGGCTGCCCAATAGGCTGAGCAGGTGGGATTGGCAGGAACTTGACCCGGGGCCCCATCCCCAGCCCAGCAATAACAATGCACCCCACAGCTCTCCACACAGACCGACACAACTTACTGGTTTCCAAGGCAACATTTTAACAATCCTTCTTCCCAAGGTCGCAAAGCAACAAGCTGTCGAAGGAGATCGTCACAGCTTCATCACACAAAATCTTCAAGGCTCTTCTTTCCATTTGTCCTCAGTGTTCTCTGTCAAGGTCTAAGTGAGTGGCTTAGACCTGCTTTACACAGCAGTGCCAAAAGAAATGTCGGGGAAGACAGATTTTAGCCAGGAAGGCCGACACAATTAAAGCAGAGGACTCAGTGATCCCTGAAGAGGTGTGTGTGCTTTTAAAGCATTCAGCCGCTGGCTGGGCCCAGCATTTATTGCCCGTCCCTAGTTGCCCCCCCTTGAGAAGGTGGGGGTGAGCTGCCTTATTGAACTGCTACAGTCCATGTGCTGTAGGGAGACTCACTACACCCCTAGGGAGGGAATTCCAGGATTTAGGCCCAGCAACACTGAGGGAACGACGACATATTTCCAAGTCAGGACGGTGAGTGGCTCAGAGGAGAACTTGCAGGGGGTGGTGTTACCATGTATCTGCTGCCCTTGTCCTTCTACATGGAAATGGTCATGGGTTTGGAAGGTGTTGCCTGAAGATCTTTGGTGAATTTCTGCAGTGCAGCTTGTAGATAGTACACACTGAGCGTCGGTGGGGGGAGGGAGCGGATGTAGAAGGTGTTGGATATGAGTGATATTGGGTGTTTAGTATTGTCCTGTCTCACCTTCATGAAAAGGACACCAGCGCCCCCACAACGCATCCCCCCCCCACCCCACCCAGTGCCTCAGTAGCCCCTGTCGACAGCAGGTGGAGAAGAGAACAGGACAGGCAAACAGAGCGCAGTGAAGATCACGAACAGATATGAGTGAAATACAAATAGTTTATCATCAACATGCTGCGTTTGTCTTCCAGGTGCAGCTAATACACTACAACCACGAGCTCTACACTAACATCACAGAGGCTTCCAAAAGCCCAAATGGCCTGGTGGTGGTCTCCATATTTATTAAAGTAAGTGACTGTACTGTCAGACACTCCAACCGGGGGTCACTCCACCTGGGGTCACTCCGCCTGGAGGTCACTCCGCCCGGAGGTTACTCCGCCAGGGTCACTCCGCCTGGGGTCACTCTGCCCAGGGGTCTCTCTGCCTGGGGTCACTCTGCCCAGGGGTCACTCTGCCTGGGGTCACTCCGCCTGGGGGTCAGTCCGCCCGGGGTCACTCCACCTGAAGTCACTCCGCCTGGGGGTCACTGCGGTGGTCACTCCGCCTGGGGGTCAGCCCGCCTGGGGTCACTCCACCGGGGGCCACTCCGCCTGGGGGTCACTCTGCTGGGGTCACTCCACCTGGGGTCACTCCGCCTGGGGGTCAGTCCACCTGGGTCACTCCACCTGGGGTCACTCCGCCTGGGGGTCAGTCTGCCTGGGGGTCAGTCCGCCTGGGGTCACTCCACCTGGGGTCACTCCGCCTGGGGGTCACTCTGCCAGGGTCACTCCGCCTGGGGTGAATCTGCCTGGGGGTCACTCCGCCTGGGGTCACAAGGCCTGGGGGGTCACTCCCCCAGGGATCACTCCACCCAGGGGTCACTCCACCCAGGGATCACTCCCCCAGTGATCACTCTACTCAGGTGTCACTCCACCTGGGGCCACTCCATCTGGGGGTCACTCCACCGGGGTCACTCCGCCTGGGGTCACTCCGCCTGGGGTCACTCCACTGATGGGTCACTCCACTGACAGGTCACTCCACTGAGGTGTTGTGCCACCTGGGGGTCACTCCACCCGGGGGTCATTCCGCCTGGGGTCACTCTGCCCAGGGTCACTCCACTGAGGGGACACTCCACTGACGGGTCACTGCACCCTGGGGTCACTCCACCCGGGGGCTGTCCCCAGTGGGGAGGTCATTCCACCCGTGGACACTCCACTGATGGGTCACTCCACCTGGGGGTCACTCCGCCCGAGGTTCATTCCACTGAGGGAGTCACTCCACCCGAGGGCCTCTCCACCCAGGTGTCAATCCGCGGTGGGGGGAGTCACCCTGTCCGGGGGTTCAGTCCACCTCGAATCACTCCATCTGGGGGTCATTCCACCGGGGGGGGTCACTCCATTGGTGGGTGTCACTCTGTCTGGGGGTTGCTCTACACAGGCGTCACTCTGTCCAAGGGGTCACTCCGCCCAGGGGTCACTCCGCCTCGGAGGGTCATTCCGCCTGGGGTTCACTCCATCTGTGGGTCAGACATTCACACCAGCCCGGGGTCACACTGACCCAGCTTTGCTGCTTTTCCTGGGCAGCGATGGAGAATTCTCCCACAGTGAATTTGCTGAGGGAGGGGCTGTACCTTGTGGAATGTAATAGTTTGTGTTTGGTTTATTGCAGGTTTCTGACACAGCAAACCCGTTCCTGAACCGAATGCTGAACAGGGATACCATCACCAGGATCACTTATAAAAGTAGGTCAATCACTAAACTAGCAACAGCTTCTGACCACAAACCGAGAATGAAGTAACAGTTAGTATGTTGGTAACTAGGGGTCACAGTTTTGAGATTGGCAGCTGGAAAGCTCGGAGTGAGATGAGGAGAACCTTCTTTTCTCTGAGGGTTGATGGGATTTGGAATGTGCTGCCTGGGAGGGTGGTGGAGGCGGATTCTGCAGAAGCTGTCAAAAGAGAGCTGGAGGTATATTGAAAGGGGTGAAGTTATAGGGCTACAGAGGTAGGGCTGGTGAGTGAGACCACCTGGGTGGTTGTTTCAGGAGTCAGTAAAAACACAATGGGTTGAATGGCCTCCTTTTGTCCTGTAAAATTCTATGATTCTATGTTGTGTAAGCAAGACCCAGCGTGTCAGTGTAGGGACAGCTCTCACCGCCATTCTGTACCCCGGCCTCAACTGTCAGCTTCAACATTCTCACTCACTCCCTACCTCCCTCCCTCCCTCCCTCTCTCACTGACTCACTCTCTCCTTCTCTCCCTCTCCCCTCCCTCCCTCTCCCCCACTCTCCCTCCCTCTCTCCCTCCTTCCATCCCTCTCTCACTCCCTCCCTCTTTCACTCCCTCTCTCACTCCCTACCTCCCTCCTTCCCTCCCTCTCCCATCTCTCCCTTTGTCCATCTCCTCCACTCTCCCTTCCTCTCTCCTTCCTTCCATCGCTCTCTCTCTCCATCCCTCTCTTACTCACTCCCTCACTCTCTTCATTCCTCTCTCACTCCCTCCCTACCACTGTTGCACCCTCCTTTATTCACTCCCTCTCTCACTCACAGGGTCTCTCACCTTCTACCTCACTCCCTCTCTCTCTTACTCCCTAGCTCCCTCCCTCCCTCCAACTCCTGACCTCACTCCCTCCCTCTCTCACTCACTTCCTCCCTCTCTCACTCACTCCCTCGCTCACTTTCTACCTCACTCCCTCCCTCTCTTACTCCCCAATTCCCTCCCTCCCTCTCTCATTCACTCACTCCCTCCTTCTCCCTCCTCACTCCCTTCCTCTCTCACCTACCCCCTCTCCCTCCCTACTACCTCACTCCCTCCCTCTCACCTCACTCCCTCCCTCTCTCACTCCCTCCATCTCTCATTCCCTACCTCCCTCTCCCTTGTCTCCGTCCCTCTCTCCCTCCTTCTCTCCCTCCCTCGGTCTCTCTCTCACTCACACCCTACCTCCCACCCTCCCCCCCTTTCTCTCCCCTCCCTTCTCTCACTCACTCCCTCAGTAAAGTGATTTCCTCCGCTTTTACAGGCTGCCTGTAATTTCCCATTTTCTTTGCTGTGTTTGGTTTGGAATTCCTTCCTCATGCCCAGCCTCAGGTTGCTGACCCATTTCCCGATTCAGTACCCCCTTTCGGCAGCGGGGGGTGGGGTGGGGGGTAGTTACGGCCAAGTCCCCCACTCTGCCCGTGTTGGAGTTTCTGGTTTCTCCAGTGGCCCCGGTGGGATTGTTGGGATCGGCAGGAATCTGCTTCAATCCGCAACTTTTAACTTTATTTCTCATTTACCACTTTACACCGACAGGATCTGCAACGTTAAACTTCTAACTTATTTCTTTATTTTCCTCTGTTGTAGCTAAGATTTTGTACCTGGGATAGCATGGGAATAGCGATATTGTAGACTTTTCGATATGCTGTAGTATGCTGATAATTAAACATCTTTCTCAACCTAATGCAATGCAGTGAAAACAGATGCCTAACAAACAATTTATTTCACAATTAGCATCTTGAATTGTTCCTGGAATTATTGCAGCCGTGCTAAAGTGTTCCAGCTGATTCACTGTGAGGGTTGATTTTGGAATTATTCAGCTCGCAGACTGGTCCATTCAGCTCCGTGTCATTCCAGCTCCGTGTCATTCTGACTCCATGTAATTCCGGCCCCGTGTCACTCCGGTTCCATGTATTTCCGGCTCCATGTAACTCCAGCTCCGTGTAACTCCGGATCTGAGTAACTCTGGATCTGTGTAATTCCAAATCCATGTCACCCCGAATCCACGTAACTCCAGGTCCATTTAACTCCAGCTCTGTGTAATTCAAGATCCGTGTCACTCCGGCTCCGTGTCACTCCAGATCCATGTAACTCCAGATCTGTGTTACACTGGCTCCGCGTAACTCCAGCTCCGTGCTATTCCAACTCCGTGTCACCCGGCTCTGTGTCACTCCAGATCCGTGTCACTCTGGCTCTGTGTCACTCCAGACCCGTGTCACTCCAGATCCATGTAACCCCAGATCCGTGTTACTCCAACTATGTGTCACTCCAGATTCATGTAATTCCAGACCCGTGTAATTCCAGATCCGTGTCACTCCAGATCTGTGTAATTCCAGCTCCATGTTACTCCAACTATGTGTCACTCCAGATCCATGTCACTCCAGATCCGTATAATTCCAGATCCGTGTCACTCTGGCTCCGTGTCACTCCAGCTCCATGTAACTCCAGATCCGTGTTATTCTGGCTCCGCGTAACTCCGGCTCCGTGCTATTCCAACTCCATGTCACTCGGCTCTGTGTCACTCCAGATCCGTGTCACTCCAGATCCATGTAACTCCATATCCATGTCACTCCAGATCCGTGCCACTCCAGCTCCATGTAACTCCAGACCCATGTAATTCTGGCTGTGTACAATTCTAGATCCAGTCCGGGATGTTTCAGAGTGGCTGCAGAACGTTCTAAGGGAGAGGGTGAGCAGCCAGAAGTCATGATGCACTTTGGCACGAATGACACGGGTAGAAATCGGGATGAGGTCCTGTGGAGTGATTATAGAGAGCTGGGATAAAAGTTAAAAACCAGGACCTCAAAGGTGATAATCTCCGTATTACTTCCAGTGCCACGTGCTAGTGAGGGCAATAACAGGAGGATATGGCAGGGGAATGTGTGGCTAAAGAATTGGTGCAGGGGGCAGGCATTCCGATTCCCGGATCGTTGGGATCTTTTCTGGGGCGGAGGGGCGGGTTTCACCTGAACTAGAGGGGGGACCAATACCCTGGTGGGCAGATGTGCTGGTGCTGGAAGGGAGGGTTTAAAGTAGATTGGCAGGGGGAGGGATCCTTAACAGCAGGGAGGCAAGTGTGAGGCTGGAAGGAGATACAGTAATCAGAAATAACAAACTGAAGAGACAGGTCAGGCTGGAACAGGACTGGGAGTAGGGATTGCCTGTTTCAATGTGAGAGGGCTGTTAGGTGAGGCCGATGGACTCCGGGTGTGGATAGGTATGTGGGACTGGGATATTATAGCCATTACAGAGACATGGCTAAGGGAGGGGCAGGACTGGCAGCTCAATGTGCCCAGGCACAGGTTCTTCAGGTGGGACAGAGGTGGAGGAAAGAGGGGAGGGGTGTGTTGCATTTTTGATGATGGGGAGTATCACAGCAGTAGTCAGAGATGAAGTAAGTGAAGGATCATCCACTGAGGCTTTGTGGGTGGAGCGAAGAAATAAGAAATGGGTGGTGATGTTATTGGGGTTGTACTGTCGGCCCCCAAATAGTCAACGGGAATTAGAGGAACAAATATTCAGGGAGTCTGGGGAGGCTTGCAGGAGCAATAGGATTGCCATAGTGGGGCATTTTAATTTTCCGAACACAGACTGGGACTGCCATAGTGTTAAGGGCTTAGATGGGGTGGAATTTGTTAAATGTGCTCAGTTTCCTCCAGCAGTATATACAGGGTCCTGCTCAGGAAGGAGCAAAACCCGACCTACTCTTGGGAAATAGGGCAGGGCAGGTGACTGAGGTGACAGTGGGGGAGCACTTTGGGACCAGTGACCATAGTTCTATTAATTTTAAAATAGTTATGGAGAGGGTCAAAACTGGTCCACAGGTTCGAGTTCTAAACTGGGGCAAGGTGAGTTTTGATGGATTTAGACAGGAGCTTGCTGGGGTTGATAGGAGCAGTTTGTTTGCAGGTGAAGAGATCTCTGACAAGTGAGAGGCCTTTAGAAGTGTGATAGCTAGAGTTCAAGGTCTATATGCTCCTTTGAGGGTGAAGGTCAAGGTTGGCAGGAGTAGGGAATCCTGGATGATGAGATATTGAGGCTTTGACCGGAAAATGGGAGGAGGCATGGCTCAGGTACAGGCAGCTGGGATCAAGGGAATCTTTGGAGGTTTATAGGGGATACAGGAGTTTACTGAAGCAAGAAATCAGGAAAGCAGAAAGGGGGCATGAGATAGCTTGGGTTGAGAAGAGACTCTTTAAGTATATTAAAGGAAAAGAATAACTAGAGAGAGAGTAGGACATCTGAAGGACAAAAGTGAGCATGTGTGTGTGGAACCGCAGGAGATGGGCGAGGTCCTCAATGAATATTTCTCCTCAGTGTTTACTGAGAGGTTGGACAGGCCAGGACCTTTCTCCTTAGAGTGTAGGAGACTGAGGGGGGGAATCTTATAGAAGTGTATAAGATCATGCGAGCTATGGATAGGGTGAATGCACTCAGTCTTTTTCCCAGGTTTGGGGAATTGAGGACTAGGGGGCATCAGATTAAGGCTAGAGGGGAAAGAATACAAGGGAGCCTGAGGGAAAATGTTTTTGCACAGATGGTAGTGCGCATACGGAATGAGCTGCCAGGGCAAGTGAGTGAGGCAAGGACATTAACAACATCTAAAAGGAATTTGGATGAGTACAAGGAGAGGGAGGATATGAGCCAAGTGCAGGGAAATGGGCTTAGCATGGATGGGCATTTGGTTGGCATGGACCAGTTTGGGCTGAAGGGCCTTTCTCTGTGCTGTGGGACTCTGTGATTATGAGTCCTACTCCATTTCAGTGTAACTCCGGCTCTGTGCAATGTGGGTATAAATGATCTCTGTTTGTTTTGTAGATGATGCTTATTTACTGCAGGGATTAAACATTGAGGGTCTGTACCCAGAGACTCCCAGCTTTATCACCTATGAGGGCTCAATGACAGTACCTCCCTGCCATGAAACAGTGACCTGGATTATCATGAACAAACCCATCTACGTCACACGGATGCAGGTAAAATGGGACTGTTACCCTCTAATGCCCTCCTGCTTTTATACTTAGGGCTCAGAACGCTTGCTGTCTGTCTGTGTGTGTGTCTGTGTGTGTGTCTGTGTGTGTGTGTGTGTGTGTGTGTGTGTGTTTGTGTGTGTGTCTGAGCGTGTGTGTGTGTGTTTAATTGGGTGGGGGTGTGTGAGTATGTGTGTGAGTGTG
>NC_081375.1:4822749-4825249 GCF_030684315.1 Stegostoma tigrinum | reverse complement strand
TCACCTCAAACCTGTACTCCCTTGTAATTGAAACTTCAACCTTGGGACAAAGCCTCTGACTCTCTACCCTACCTCTGCCTCTCATAATTTTGTAGACCTCTATTAGGTCTCCTCTCAGTCACTGCCTTTCCAGCGAAACACTCCTAGTCTTTTTAATCTTTGCTCATAGTCAATGCACTCGACAACGGTCAGCATGTGTAGGTGGGCTATAGGGGGAATGGGTCTGGGTGGGATGCACTGAGGTTCAGTGTGGTTGGGCCGAAGGGCCTGTTTCTACATTGTAGGGATCCTAATCCTGGTGAACCTTCTCTGCACTCTCTCCAAAGCTTCCACATCCTTCTGGTAATGTGGCGACCAAAACTGCACACAGTACTCCAAATGCAGCCTAACAAGGGTTTTATATAGCTGCAACATGATTTGCCAACCTTTGTACGCTATGCCCTGGCTGATGAAGGCAGCTTGCCATATGCATTCTTCATCACCATGGCCACCTGTGTTGCCACTTTTAGGGAACTGTGGACCTGCACACCCAGATCTGACTGTACGTTAATGTTCCTAAAGGTTCTGCCATTAACAGTCTAATTCACACCTAAATTTAATCCTCCAAAATGCAACATCTTGCATTTGTCTGGATTAAACTCCATCTGCCATTTCTGTGCCCAACTTGCCAATCTATCTGTATCCTGTTGTATCAGAACACCCTAGTTTCCCATCTCCAGTCTGAAAAATACCCTTCCACCACTACCTTCTGTCTTCGATGACCAGGCCAATTTTGTATCTATCTATCTATCTATCTACCGCAGATACCAAGTGATGTTAGTCTTTGTACCAACCTGCCACGTGGGCTTTTATCAAATACCGTACTAAAGCCCATGTAAACTACAACCACAGCCCTTCCCCCCCCCCCCATTGGTCTTTGCTACCTCTTCAAAAAATTCAATCAGCTTGGTGAGACATGACCGTCCCCATACAAAACCATGCTGCCTGTCACGGACTAGTACATTTTCTTTCAAATATGCATGTATCCTGTCCTTGAGTATCTTCTCCAGGGGCTTCCCCACCACAGACGTCAGACTCACCAGCCTATAACTTCCTGGACTATCCCTGCATATTTTCTTAAACAATGGAACGACATTGACTAACCTCCAGTTCTCTGGGGTCTCGCCTGTGGTCAAGGAGGATGTGAAGATATCTGCGAATGCCCCAGCT
Organism: Stegostoma tigrinum; assembly: GCF_030684315.1. Taxonomy (NCBI): domain Eukaryota; kingdom Metazoa; phylum Chordata; class Chondrichthyes; order Orectolobiformes; family Stegostomatidae; genus Stegostoma; species Stegostoma tigrinum. The sequence goes on along the minus strand of NC_081375.1, from coordinate 4,824,040 downwards.
ATTTCTTCCCTTGCCTCTCACACTAATATGGAATAGACCCCACCTGATCCTAGGGACTTGTCTATCTTAATGCAATTTAGGATTCCCGAAACTTCCTCCTTCAAATATTGACATTCTCTAGAACATTCACACACTCATCCCTGACCTGAACATCAGTCATGTCCCTTTCCTTGGTGAATACTAATACAAAGTACTCATTAATGATCTCTCCCATTTCCTGCGGCCCCGTTCATAAGTTCCCTCTTTGCCCTTGAGGGGACCTACTCTTTCGCTACCCTCTTTTCTCTAATATATGCATAAAAGCCCTTGGGATTTTCCTTGACCGTGTTTGCTGAAGACATTTCATGACCCTGCTTAGCCTTCTGAATTCTGAGTTTAAGCTCCTTCCTACTTTCCCTGTGTTCCTCAAAGGCTTTGTTAGTTTGTAGCTGCCTGGTCCTATCATATGCTTCCTTCTTCCCTTTGTCTAGGCTTACAACCTCCCTTGTGATCCATGGTTCCTGAATCCCGCCATTCCCATCCTTCAGTTTTGCAGGGACATGCATGTCCCACACTTTAATCAACTCGTCTTTAACAGAGTCCCACATGCCAGATGTAGATGTGCCTGAAATAACTGCTCCCAATCCACATTCCCCAGTTCCTGTCTAGTTTGGGTGTTATTGGCCCTTTGCCCAATTTAACGCCCTCACCCGAGGGCCATGCTTGTCCTTGTCCACAACTACTCGAAATCTTATGGAGTTATGGTCACTGAGCCCATAATGTTCTCCTACTGAAACATCAATCACCAGTCCTGGCTCACTCCCTAATAACAAGGCTAGTACGGTCTCCTCTCTGTCAACTTACTGTCTCCTCCTGGACACATCTAACAAACTGCTCTCCATCCGAGCCCCTGACTGTAAGGGAATCCCAGTCCAATAAGTGGAAAGTTGAAATCGCCCACCACGACTACCCTGCTCTTTTCACACCTTTCTAGTATCTGATTACATTATCTGCTCCTCTGTGTCCCATGAGCTGTTGGGAGGTCTATAGAAAACTCCCAACATTGTGATCTCACCCTTCCCAATCCTGAGCTCCACCCGCAATGCCTCACTGCAATATCCTGCCGATCTGCCCTCCCTCACCACAGCAGTGATATGGTGTCTAATTGGTGGTGCAAACCCCTCCCCCACCAGCACTCATTCGCACCCCCTCCCCCCCACCGGCACCATGTGCCCACTCCCAGCCCTTTTGTTTCTCTTTCTGTCTCATCTAAAACAGCAATATTCTGGAATGTTAAGCTGTCAACCCTGTC